>NW_010408696.1:22854-37000 GCF_000710305.1 Buceros rhinoceros silvestris | reverse complement strand
TTTTTGATCGGGACCGGCCCGAGCGGGCCCGGGCCTCCTGCACAGAGCTCGCTGGAGTTGGGGCTCTCTCTGTAGGCCGGCGTGCTCCAGCCTTCTCTCTGCCCCCGAGGCAGCTGCTCCCCGAGCCACCCGCCTCAGGTCCGAGCCCCAGCGCTGCGCTGGTCGTTACCGTGTAACCTGCTGCTGCTCGTCCCGGCCCTGGAGGAGCGCGTTGTGCTGGCTGTCCCGGGCAGGGCAGCAGGGGATGTTAGCGTTGCTGCCAGGAGCCTCTGTAGCGCGGTGTTCCCGGGGAAGGGTGGCGGCTTAGTTTTAACTGTCGTGTAGCTGCGCTGCTGCTGAATCTCTGCAAATACCGACTCCTTTACTGTGGCGTTTGTGTTACTGCTTCGGTTCTTATCTCTTATTTTTAAATCTAGACCTTGTATTGTTCATCCTTTTAGGTTTTTACACTCTTTGGGTGGGAAAAAATGTAGTCATTTGCTCCTTAATTATATGTAGATAAACTTCTGGTCTATACCTCATCAACTGAGTAAGGGAAGGCTAGTTGGAGCTGTGATATTCTGTCTGTTTATCCTGTACTGAACTTAACAGTCATTGACTTAACAGTCCTGCACCAAAAGTATCTTGTGGATAATTATTTCATTTTAACACCTCATTTGATTTCTACAGTGTTGGGGTGGTTTTTTATGATACCTGAACACAAATCTTTCCAGGCGTAACATGTTAGTTAAATTGGTAGTACTATGTAGCTTCTCTTTCATGGGCACCCGCTTGTCCTGGGGAAGGAGCTTGCGTGCCCTTGTGAGGTTGAGAGCTGTGCTGGTGGTGGCATGTGCCTCCAGTAGGGTCTCCCAGGCCAGACAGGTCTCAGCTGAAGGGTCAGACAAAGTGTGTCCATGGGCAGGATGGGCTCACTAGCCTTTGGGCAACCACCCTAGGAGAAGGACAACTCTGACTCCAAACCCGGGCAGATGGAGCTCATTTAGCCTTGTAAGGCATCCGTCACCTAAGAGAAGGATACTCTAACCAAACCTATGACCCGAGGACTTCGCTGTCTCCATCCAAGCTCGCTAGGCCCTGGCAGATGAACCTCAGGTGTAAAGGGTGGAGCCAGTTCCGCGCACGCTGTTTCCTCACCTAAAAAATCCACTGCGCAGGACTGAAGGGTCACTCATCGGTTGCAGCGAGCGTGGGGAAGAGCCCTTTCCAGATCTTCGTTCGCGAAGCCAAGCCATGATGATGATGACTATGTAGATTGTTCACTAGTAATAAGCTTTTGATTTTTAGAACTAAACAGTGAGTTTTGAAAGTCTTTGATTTGTTTTGTGAGAGTATTTTCAGTGATAGAAATATTTAAAGAGCAAATAAAGGTGGGGGGCAGTTTTGGACTAGGCTGCATATCAGGCTGAAAAGGCCTTCTTTTGCTGTGCAGGTGAAAATTGTAATTGAGGTGCAAACTGGAAGCAGTCTGTAAAACCAGCAAATCCTGGTCCACAGTAGAATCTACATGGAGACATCATTTGAAATGGCTGCTGAAGAAAACTTGATGAAAAAATTGTCTGTGAGCAATTTTAGTGTTCTGGTGAAATGCTTAGCACGCAGACCGTTGTCAGAGTTTCACAGTCTTAGTGCAGAAAAACTTGGACTGCAGTCAGAAATGTTAACAAACTCAATGTCTTGTATCTTGTAATTGTTACGAGAATATTTCAGTACAAACGCACTAACTGACCAGCCTGCTTTACTGTGTGGTGTGGTTTTCAGTAGGCTGGTTTTTTGATCTTCCCAGGAGTGGAATGTTGTTTGTTACTCGCTTTGATGATGTACCTGTCTGGTCCACGGTGTAGGATGTGAATATAATCCTGTTGCAGAGTTTGCTGCACAGCAAATAGTTCAAAAGCAGTTTAGTCACATTTGGTGACTGTGACAAAGATAGTGCCAATGTTGTTGAGTACAGTTGGAACAGAGTGAACTGTTGTAGCTCATACACCTGGATACCATGATAGATTCCCAAGATTATGGCAATATCTGGTTTTTATAGGCGGTTTACCTATACCATTTATGTGCAACTTGTGTTTTTCATGTTGTTCTCATAGACATTGATTATTCAACGCTTCCAAAGATGAAGAAGAAACTTGCAAAAATGGGGAAATTGAGGCTTAGTCCTAATGAAGAAACCATGCTTCTGAAAGAAGAATATGATAGGAGAAGAAAACTGAGGCTACAGCAGGTATGTCTGTATTTTTACAAGTTGTGTATTTCATTTGATGATGGAATAAATAATTAGTCCTCCAGGACTCCCGTTCTTGGCAGGCCCCGGCTGCCCCGTGCCCGGGTCTGTGATGTCCGGAGGTAGAGCAGCGACTCTTTCACGCGCACCCCCTTTCCCTGGGGAAGGAGCTTGCGTGCCCTTGTGAGGTTGAGAGCTGTGCTGGTGGTGGCATGTGCCTCCGGTGGGGTCTCCCAGGCCAGACAGGTCTCAGCTGAAGGGTCAGACAAAGTGTGTCCACGGGCAGGATGGGCTCACTAGCCTTTGGGCAACCACCCTAGGAGAAGGACAACTCTGACTCCAAACCCGGGCAGATGGAGCTCGTTCAGCCTTGTAAGGCATCCGTCACCTAAGAGAAGGACACTCTAACCAAACCTATGATCCGAGGACTTCGCTGTCTCCATCCAAGCTCACTAGGCCCTGGCAGATGAACCTCAGGTGTAAAGGGTGGAGCCAGTTCTGCGCACGCTGCGCCTCACCTAAAAAATCCACTGCGCAGGCTTGAAGGGTGCACTCATCGCTTGCAGCGAGCGTGGGAAAAGCCCTTCCCAGATCTTCGTTCGCGAAGCCAAGCCATGATGATGATGATGGAATAAATAATTTAGGAAAATTAACTGAAAAATTTATTTCATCTAAAATAAATTTCTGGGTCAAAATACTGTATATTAGGTTTCTATTTAATTTGTGAATTATTTTTCTTTTCTAAATTCGTTCATTACTAAGAGCATATTTTGCTTGTCATACCTTCTCTTTGTGTTAGATTCACTTTGGCATCTGCTCCAGAATCTCTTCTTCCTTGCCACCTTCCTGGTATCTACCATTGTTATTTGGCCATGAAGAAATAAGACAACTACTGCTTATACAGAACTTCACAGTTTTCTACCACACAAACTAAATTGCTACGTGTGTCATTGCTCTAAATGCTTTAAGTACTGCCCCTGTAAGAATATGTGAGCGGAGCACCTTTATGTTCTTCAGAACATCTGTTGGTCATACCATCCCCTTTCCGTTTCTGTTTCTGCTGTCTTGGTGTTAGACCACAGGGCTATATTTCCATTTCTCTTGCTGTTTTCTTAGCCTTCCTCTGCTTTGTCCTGCACAAGGTGTTCAGGTCTGTCATATCTTCAAAAAAAATCTGGATCTTCAAGACATTTACTACGTACTAATCTTTCACCCCTCTTGGGCTTTTTGCTTGGTGTGTTTTTCTCTTCAGCAAAGTGAATTTTACTGCCAAAGTGGGAACCAAAAACTTAGTAATCAGACTTTATCAGTGTAGTTGCTGATTTTCTTTAATCCATGTTGCATTATAATAGGAGTCTTGAATAAATTAATGTCTTGTTTTTGGAGGGAAGGGTATTCCAAACAGTTTTGTTTACCAGTTGTATGTTGCTCTGTGGATATTAACTGAAACATTTAGCTAAGATTAAATTTATTACTTAATATATTAATTTTGGAAAAAGTTAACCACAACTTTAAAGTACTTTTTGGACAGATTGTGAGTGGAATAGTAGATGAGATGGAAAGCTGAAAGGAGGGTAGAGTGTGTTGTGAAAAGACTTGCTGCAAAAATATTGTGCTTTTTTAAATTGCTGACAAAACAAATGCTATTTCTACAGGTTAGAGAGCAACAGAAGTATATCGCCTTGCAGATAAGACAGAAAGTAAAGCAGAGGAGAGAAGAGCAACTGCATCAGTTAGAGGAGGCACTGAGAGCTGAATGGCAGAAAGCCCAGGATCAAAAGATGAAAGCCTTAGAAGAACTGTATTTATCAAGCTTAAGAGCAATTGGTGAGGGTCACCGACAAGCCAAGGAGAACGTAAGTGAAACAGCTTAGCATTACTGTCAGAAACTCTTGACGTTCTAGAAATACCAAGATTGCTGTTTGGTTTTTTATATTCGTGGTGTTTCAGTCCTAGTACCTAAATGGACAGTTTTTTAAGAGTGGAAATGTCTTAGAAATGACCGAGTACTTTTTCATGGATATCTTTGTGTAAGACCTGGGATTAAATGGTCTGACAGGACCATCTGCTCAGGCTTTTGCTGTGCAAACTCTTAAAGTTACTTAACTTATGTTGGATTGTACACATTGTAAGTTAACATACTTAGTGTATGTTAGATTGTATACGAAATTGCACAGGATGAATGATTGTCTCAATTATGCCAGTAATACAGTAACTTTTTTTTCTCTGCCATGTAACAGTATCTTTTCTGTGGTTAAGCAAATACGCAACTTCTTTTTCGCCAGTGCTCAAGTGACGTGGAAAGTCTTGGTAAGGGCTTCAGACTTCAAACTGGTGTCACTTCTTAATTCTGCACCTATAAACTATTTTCACTTTCTTTGAAATCCTAGAACTCTTTATTTGAGAGGTCATGGAGGTTGTTGGGTAGAAATTTACCGTAGATTTGATTCTGAAACGGGTTGATAGAAATCAACAGTGCCACAGATTTCTGGCATGAATTTTGCAGACTAGCTTACTTCCTGAATTGGAGAGGCTTTTAACCCAAGTAAAATAGTCTTATGTTTTTTCATATCTCAGTGTTTCTAAATCAACGTCTTTGTGAAGTCCTTTCCAATACTAGCATGACAGTTTGTAGAAAACTGGTACCAATGCCATAGGAACAGAGAATTAATCATAAAGAAATGTTTCTGTTGAAAGTGTTGTAATTAACAACTAAAATGTAGTAACACACTTTCTCTGTACAGTTGAGTCAGCATTTGCTAAAATGTGTAAGTATATTTATATTACCCTTTTTATCCCAGAGGTGCAGAGAGAAGCTAAGGTTTCCACATCAATAGTCATTTACATTGGCTGAGGATTGTGGCACATTTGCTGCTGTTGGTGATAGAGAAGAGAATACAGAAAATGACAGAGAAGGAAAAGTTGTTATTCAGAGTCTTTTTATTCTAATACAGTGAAGTAATTAGAGAAAGTAATTTTGAGCTTGTGATTCTTATCAGCAGTACTAGGAGTAAACGTTTGTATTAAGTACTTGAAATATTTCGTTGTTAAGGAACCTGACTTGGAAGCTCTGGCAAAGCAAGCAGAGGAAAGGAAACAAAGAGCTGAGAAGAGACATAAGAAGGCCCTGAAAGAGCAGAAGTGCCAAAAAGAAAGATTACTTCGTGAGCAAGCCCGGTATGCAATAGTTATCTAGTTTTATTAAGCACAGAATGCCTTTTACCATGTCACAAGGTGAAAGGCAAAAATCTTGGTGCTTCCTGTTTGGCGCTTTTTTAATCTTAAAATATTGTGGGTTAGAAAATCAATGCTCGTGGACAACATTTGTGTATTTTGATGAGACTTGTAGTTTTAAAACCAAGAAAAAATTGTCAAGTATATAAGATGGCCTTATAAACTGTCAATGAGTGGGGGACTATTAATCTCTCTTTTCAGTCTGGGTTGTTGTCTGACAGCTGTTCAGTGACATGAAATTAAATGTTGTCAGGCCAGTTCCTGATGGAGAGTTACCTACCTGAAAAAAGGACCTATCGCATTTGTCATGGTCTTCTTAGTGGTTTGGTTTTTGTTGTTTTGGGGTTTTTTTTGTTATAAGCAGATTGCACCAAACTTGAGCTGGCATGAAGAATGAACTGTGTAGTCTTGGGGATAGTTGTGCTTGAGTAGAACTGAGACCTATTGATTAAATACTTAGTTTTGTCAACACCTGAGCAATGAAAATATGTTGAAGTGATGCAGTGCTTTCTGAAAACTTAAGTGGAAGCTTAAGTTCTTTAGAAGCTTGTGTATTAACATATTTTGCATTACTTCAAGAAATTAATATTCCAGTGCTGCCTTCCAGCATTCAATTCAGGTACATCTGAAGCTGTTTGCCTTTTATTTTGCACAGTGCTGTCAATGCTGCTTGAATGATTTTCCTTCTCTCTTCTCTTGTGGGTTTGGGGTTTTTTTTTTTTTTTTTTTTTTTTTTTTTTTTTTGTTTGTTTGGGTTTTTTTGTGTGTGCGTGTGTATTGGGGGTTATTGTGTTTTCCCCCAAGACGAACAAATGCTCGTAAACATGCCCTGGAAGTGGAAAGACAGAGAGCAGCCAAAGTTGCAAGCCTGCCGCCTCCTCCGCCACGTCCCCTTGAGGTATGCATCCATGATGCGGTAGTGATCACAATTTCAGGGTACCGTATAAAGTAACTATTTATTTCTTTGACTCCTCACAACAGGGTAAATTGCTGTTTGCATACTATAAGGAGAGTGGTTCAGCAAAAATTTAAAAAATTAATGAATTACATATCGGCATACTTCTTACTATGAAGCTTTGGTATTTATTCCTGATCTCTTGTGTGTGAATTTTACCTCTTGTCATCTGAGATTTATTTTTGCAGTTAATGTGTCTTTTAAACTTTATCGTGTTCCCATTTTCATTTAATAGCCACAGTGGTATTAAGCACTACAGTAATCTTTCTCAGCATGTGCACAACACCCCAGCCGTCTGTCATAATGATGCAGTAGCAGCATTTTGTTTTGTTCTGTAATAAAGATAGTTCTACCTTTTTAGCTATTAAGTTGTTTAGGGTTTGTTTTCCGATTTCTTTGTTTCTTGTAGCAAATACTAAATGTAGGTTAAGCTATTTAATTTTGATAGCACCAAAGCCTGTTGGGGAGGAAAGTAGGTAAAACCCGTATTTTTAATTCTATTCTGTACCCTTTTTAGAGAGTGACTTTGAACCTCCTTCACGCTTCTTTGATTTCAGAGAGATTCTGCTTAGGTGTAGAAGTTACTGCAGGATTGCAGATCTGAACTGTAGGGAGAAAATCATGTACATTTTTACTCTGGAGTTAACTTTTGGTAAATTGAATCTAACGGAGCTTCAGCAATGCAGGTTCTAATTTGCCTTATGTGTTGTGCATTTTCAGACCATCGAGTTTGGGGATATTCATACCACTGATAAGAAGGTGGTATAACCACTGAAAAGAAAGGTATACTGGGCCCTCTTAGAGCCAGTGAAGTTATCAAAGCTTTTCCCAGCCACATCCAGCATATTATATATAAAAGTTTGTGTGTTGGCTTATAGGGGAAAAACTGAGTAAAGTTTGACCATCACAGTTTTCAGAGTGATGAGAAGGAGGAGTGCTCAAATACTTGGAGCTGTATCCTTTATTACATGGTTCTTGGTAGGTCTCCTTGATGGCTGCCCAAGGGGTTTCTTGTTGTGGAAGCTGTATATGACAGGGGATCTTACCAGTGCTTATCAACATCTAAAGAGCAGGTGTCAAGAGGATGGGGCCAGATGCTTTTCAGTGATGCCCAGTTGCAGGACAAGGAGCAACAAGCACCAGCTAGAACACATGAAATTCCATCTAAACATGAGGAAAAACTTCTTTAATATGAGGGTGACAGAGCCCTGGACCAGGCTGCCCAGAGAGGCTGTGGAGTCGCCTTCTCGGGAGATATTTAAAACCTGGGTTGCGATCCTGTGCAACCTGCTGTAGGAGAACCTCTTTAGCAGAGGGGTTGGAGTAGATGATCTCCAGAGGTCCCTTCCAACTCCTACTGCTGTGTAGTTCTGTGATTTAAGCAAGCGTTGTAAAGGCCCTGTAAAGTTTGGGGTTATTTTTGGTGAAGTATATACAATATTGGAATTTAGAACAGATCTAATAAAGTCCTGTATAGTACAGTTCAGGTAAATTCAAAGGCTTTTTCACATTCCTGTTGTCTGTGTTGTTCCACATGACATATTCCTGGTGTAGCTGCTGTAGAGAGATGACGACTGTATCAGCTGAAACTTTGACTCTTCGTTTCCTGATTTTCAGATCCTTGTGTTGCACAGTTTGGTGGTGTTGGAAAAGCATGAGATGCTGCAGAATTGGCTTTCTAGTAACTTTTGCAGTTTAGGATGTGTTTTATGTTGCTTTCTGTAAAAAAACAAAACCAGTTTCAAATTGGTGGCCAAACGTCAGCTGCAGTTAACATGTATTTGTAGATGTAAAGGCTAAAAAGACACACTGCTGTATTAATACTTTTCATCTAACAACCTCAGTAATGCATCTTTTTGATTTACAAATGCAGAGTTTCTTATTCTTCAGTCTTTTTTCACTGCTCAAGCAAGAAGACTTCGTTTTGGTACAGTTGCATTTGCAATTGTGTTGTATGACAGATCTGGGTCAGTACCCTGTTTACGTTTTGTAGAATCATAATTTCCTTTCCTGAAATTCTACAATTTAATGCATTTCCACCCATGAAAGAATGTCCTTTACTCACCTTTTCAGCAAACGTGATTTTAGCTGGTTTTAGCAGAGTTTGCAAACATCTGGATATTCCACAATAAGTGGATTTTGTTTCTTTTAAGAAGTTCATGCTCTGATAATGGCAAATTAAATCAACAGTTCTGCAGGCGTGTTGTATTTTTGTTGAGTAAAGAGATTGCTTTGTTTAAATATAGCACAGCATGTCAGTTTGATCCCTGTAAAGACTAGCTGATTTTGAGCCTTTTTCCTAGCTTTCGTATCTGCTAGGATTTTAATCCCTTTGGCATAGGCCTATGTTGCTGGGAGAGCGCAGGGTGAAGAATAAAAATACTTCCTTGGTAGAGAAACTGGGTGCCATGTACTACATGGTGTAAATGCTAAGTAGCTGAAAGCTTAGAGAAGATTAGAGCTGTGGCTTATTTCCAGTTCTGTATAGAGGGAGAAAACAAGAGATGTTAACTATCATTTTCAGGGGGGAAATCTATGGCTTTGTCTTGCAAATGCATTACTCAAAAGGCATTGAATTTGAATTGCTTAACTTCGCTCTAAATCCTGTGAATTACAGCAAATTACAAGCTCATGTGTACACATCCTTATTTTCTTGAATCAATTTACATAAAGAATTTAATAAACATAACTACAGCCTGTTGCAGTAACAATTGAATAAAATTTCATAAAATGGAGCTAGGGCAGTGTTGTTCATTGCAGGATTACTTAGAACATAAAGAAACATTTTCTGAAGATGCTTCTGTTGTTGTTACTTTGCCCAGTTACAAAAGAAGTGTTTTTAGTCTAGATGTATAGTCATAATGAAGTTTATTTCTCAGAAGGATGGCTTTATGGAATTGAGGCCTTGTTCAGGTAGACCAAGTTAAACTGTAAACACCATTTTATTGACAAATATCTTGTGAAATTACTTTTTCTATCTACAATCTGGAAGATTTTTATATAATGGTAATGCAGCATAAGTGTTACTAAAACTTTTATTGAGTATTCACAGCATTTATAGAGTTGGGTTTTCTAATTTTTCATTTCATGATACATTGCTGCTCCAGTATTGCCAGCTTTTTGTATAGAATTATTTACTTTTTTAGAGAAAAATAAAGAAGGAGAGGGGAGTTACAAACCTCATGATGGAAGTATGCACAGATTTTTGACTGCGTTTGTTCCCTGTGAGGTGTAACGATGCTACAAGTATTACTTCTTTTCAACCTAAATTGCTTTTGACATTAATTGGAAAATGGCAGCCTCCAACATAATTCTTACATCTTCACAGCTTTTGAATAAAATTCTGGAGATTTGATTAAATGTAATTATTAATTACTGATGTGTTTAGTTTTACTTTTTTAAAATAATTCAGAAGACTGACGTTTAATTATACACTCTGAAGGTAACACAGGATAGGTCAAGCAGTGAGTGGTCTGTCTAATGAGGTGTAGGCACGGGACGTTTTTGTTTTCAGAGCTGTAATCTGTATTTACAAGCATTGTGGTTAATGTTGAGCTGTTACTACTATTATGATTTTTTGATTAAGAAGGTTAGCAATTTTTAAAAAGCATTATGTACGAATACATGTGAAATTCTTGATGGTGTGCTTTTATTTGCCATGCCTTTACTACATCTTTTTTCGCCTTCCCACTAGAGTAATACGCATTTGCTGTAAGAACCATAAAATAAGTTACTGACATCCTGTTGGCGAAGCTAAAATTAGTTGCATATCAACAGGATTTTAATTTAAACATTTTACTTTCTACAATCTTTATACAATAGCAAGAGATAATCAATACTGAAATTTTGTATGCCTCGTCCTACATAGAGATAAGTTTAAGGTATTCCTGAGGCCTCATGCTGCTCTTTGTGTATGCGCATTTGTTTATGGTCATGTTAGTTTTAAACCACTGAAACTATGAAACTTGCTGGTTTAGTTAATGCTGGTAAGGATCCTTTTTTAGGAGAAAGCTAGGGAAGAGGAAGCTGAGAGAAAATTAATGGTGATGTTAGAAGTACAAAGGCAGGTCCTACAAAACAGTGAGCTACCTAACCTGGCTGCGAGAATATAATGCTGAGACAAAGAAAAGGGAAGGTCTGATTGCTGAGAGTTCGAACTCTTTTGGACAAGAGTCGAAACATGGTAGTATACCCAAAACTTTTCAAAAAAATACTTATTATTACATGAATAGACACTTTTTAGTGAGGTTATGGAAAATGCTCTTTACTCTGGTCAACTAACAAACTGGACATAATGGTTCTGTGTTTTATAAAGAAAGTCTGTACTCAAAGTGTTGTTTTGCTGTTACGCACAATTATACTGTGGATCTGTGATTGCCCTGCTTTGAGGTGAGTGTGACAATTGCTTTAAGTGAGAGTTGTGTTAGTATATTAATCTCAGCTGCTTTTATATTAAGGTAGTGCTTTTGAAACATGAAGGTAGAGCTCTCTGGATGTCAGTTTGAGAGGAGAAGTTTGCCTGATAGTATTGGATGCTCTTAGTTGTTAAGCTCTCTAGCTTTGTCTTGTCCTGATGTGTTTTATTGATTGTTAAATGCATGTAAATTTTTGAACGGCAATATTTTCAGAACAGATTTTGGGACAGTGGCTTTCTTTTCAAACGGATTTAAGTGTACAGATCACGATCATGTATGTGCTGTTCAGTTGCTTTGGTAGAAATACTGTTCTCTGATACAGCTGTATTTTACTTTTCTTTGTAGAATTTTGAAGTGAAAAAGACTTCTGCAGTGAAGCCCTATAGTGCTAGTAACTTTTCTGTTACACGCTATCATATTTACGAACCTTATGTGGACAGAGAAGGCGATGGAGAGCAGGTGATTAATTCCTAGTGTTTGTGATACGTGCTTCCTCCATATCTTCCGTAATACTGCATACAGTGTCTGAATATCAGCAACTCCGTTTTCTAGAACTTCTTTAAAAATAGGAACTTGTATAAAGCAGCTATTACACAACGTACTAATCAGAATCTTAGATGGGGAACCTCATAAGGCCTGTTATGTGTGCAGTCACTTATGGGATCACGCCTGACAGTACCGTGAACACACCTGTAAGAAGGTGAGTTCATAAGATTGGCATAATGTTAGGACACCCGAATCTTCTGCTTTGTGGCTTATGCTAAATTAATCGTTGCAGTTCCCCTTCTTTGTTCACTTCTTTTTAGCTACGTACTCCCAGTCTTTACCTTGTATTTGTGTTCGTCTGTTCATGCAGTCAATGGCTTCAGCTTACCAAAATGGCAGAAGTCTAATTTGGGAAAAAGAACAATGAGCAAATTTTTCCCAAATGGGAAAGTTTACTCAATTTTACAGAACGCTCAGCAAAGGCCAAAGTCAGATCAGAGAAAGGGGAGGACTTGAAAAAGTGAGAGGTGGAGCAAGAGCTTAGCTTTTAGAGGCAGTTTTTGAATTAAGGCAATGCTGTTGAAAAGTGAACCAAACAGCAGTTCAGTTTATTGGTGATGTGAGACCACTATCTAAGTTCCTGTTCTGGATCAGCTTCTTTAGACTAGAAAAGCTCTCAATAAATTTGTTTTTGTGAATCTTTTTCTTCAGTGCATTCATGAAGTTTTCATTCATGAAGTTTTAGTTTTTCTTAACGTTTTAAGGAGTAGGCCTAAACAATAAGAGGAGATACTGTAGTTTGCTCAGCTCTGTGGCGGAAAATTCCAAAATGTTAATCTTTTTAGCCTTGCTTATGTGCAATTATTTTTTTTTTTACCTAAGTTGTTTTTTTATTTTCATGTTAGTGAGGGTTTTTTCTTATTTAAAAATTGCAGATTGTTTTGGTTTTCTAAATCAGAATGATAATGCCTCTGGATTCTTTTTTCCCTGTTTTCTGAAAACAGAACCATGAGGGTAGAAGTAGTCAGTGTATAATACTAACTGTCTTATTAATTTTAGCTTGTATTGTAGGAAAAATAACCACTCTGCTATAACAGATAAGTCATACAAATGATTGTCCCTAGTACAGCTTGAAACTAGAGCACTGACACCTACACTCATGGAATATGTAAATATACTTTTTTTTTTCCAAAGGTAAAAAACTATTTAAGTGCTTTTGCTGCAGAATTATTCATTTGTTTATTGTTGCACATGCTTTGAAATACCACTAAGAACTTCATGGACTAAACTATTGATTGACTACCAGCCAGATGCTCGCTTAGCTGCTGAAGAAGAAGGGAAACGTTTGGAGGAACTACACAGAGAGGCAGAGAGGGAGCGAAGAGAGCAGCTGGAAAAGGCACATCTCCGAGGAAGTCATGCTTTGAAGAAGGTCCATTTGGCTCAGGTAGGCCAAATGTACCTGTTTCTGATGTCAAAGTGATCAGTGTTAAGTTAGTAGTAGGTAGGTTAGATTAGTAAAAGAATTACAGTTATGGGAGGAAAATGGATGGACTAAATTGATTTTTCAGGATGTGTTTAAAAATCATGAAACTGAGTTTGCTTATTTTGGCTGCCTGGCATGAGGGAGAACCAGTCAGTTATAATTAAGCTAAACTGTTTTTAATATGGGATGAGCTGTACTTTTGCATGTCAGCTTTTGTTGGCATTGATTATTCTGTGCTTCAGGGAACAAAATTTATTATTTAAGGCAGCAACAGTTTATTTTTTATTTTTTAAGTAAAACTTAGAAAAGTTTTCAAAAGACTAAGGTTCTGTTAAAGCATAAGTCTGGAAATATTCAAATTGTTTCCTTTAAGAAGTAAAAACTGAACTGTTGAGAAAGATCTCTATACCTAGAGGTATGCTCTGAGATTTGTGTTATTGACTTCACAAGTATTTTTGGAAGCTAGAAATAGCACAAGCTTCCTGTTCAGATGTGATTTGCCCTATATGAGTAACCGAACTATAATGGGGAACTGTGGAAATAGTACTGATGCTCCTAAAGTTAACAGGAAAACAACCGAACCGAGTTTCAAATTAAGCTTTTTTTTTAAATAGCTTTCGTATATAATGATAGGGTACCATTAAAAAAAAAAAGTAACAACCGATTAATTATATTCTAACAAAAGTGACTTGCCAAAGGAAGTACTCATTTACCTTATAAAACGGAAGATTTAATTATGTTGAGGAAAGTTGGCCTGCAGGTGTAAAGCCTGATTCTTGATTTAACACTAGATCTTCTAGGTAGTATTGATGACCTTTGTGTTTAAAGGTCAGATACAGCCTTCTCCTGAGGAAGTGCATTCTCCCTTGAATTAAATTTGCTTTAAACACTAAGGATTAGACGAAATTCTTGGTAACTAAATGGAAGTATTTTATCAGTCTTGACATATGGCTGTCTGAATGTGAACACTAAATGTTTGTCATCCCTTCTTTATACTTGAAGGACAGGGAAAGGCTACTGAAAGAACTTGAGCAAATGCAGAATATGGATCGGATGCGCAGAAGACAGATGGTAGCACAGATGCCACCTCAACTTTTTCTGCCCGCGTACAAGCGCATAGAAATTAAAGAAGAATGGCAGAGAGAACTAGAGTTTGCGTTTGAAGATATGTACAGTGAAGACAGGAGTAAGTAATTTGTTGGAGGTTGCTGAATCTGATAGCCTGGTAGTGGAGAGGCTGCTGCAGCTACCTGTTCCCAGGTCCACATGCACGAGCAGGCTTTCAGTAAACGTACACACAGCTGGCCAACACAGAAAACACAGCACTCGTGTTAAACACAAAC
>NW_010408696.1:0-22777 GCF_000710305.1 Buceros rhinoceros silvestris | reverse complement strand
AGGAGTGGCCTTACCCTGTTTGCTGCTCTGTGTGGTTGGGGTGAAGGCCTGTTAGTGGGATATATATCTGCATGTACAGTATGGATCACTCAGCAGTGGGTCTTAAACGCTCGGTCTACCCAGTATCTGTCCCCTGTATCCCATATCTCCGCTCTTACATTGTAACAGATAACCGGTCTTAGACATCATCTACCCAGTAATTCATCCTGACTCTGTGGCCTTCCTGTTGCCTTGCATGTCCACATACACACGAGTATGCTTGAATATGGGCTATGGATCACTCAGTAAGTGGCTTTAGACACTCACTCCACCTAGTAGCTGGCCCTCAATCCTTATTCTTCCCAGTTACTAGCTCCCGAGCATGCCCCTGAACCCCCTAAGGCCTGCTGCTCCGCTCCAGTTGTTGCTGCTACACAGACCCAGCTGGGTTGTCACTTGCCTTCCATCCAGGCATCCGGTATTAGTTCACTCCAAAGTTCAAATCCTACATTTCCCAAAACAGTCTCAGGTATCGTATCTCATAAAACTAAATAATTTAAGAGCATGGTACAGCAGCAGGATCAAGCTAGGTGGCTCTGAGGAGGGATTGATGACCCTGAACAAAGAAACCCTTGGGCAATTGTATCCTTACAGACTATTCCGACCCCCCTCCCTGAACTACTTCTCACATCCATTTGATCCATTAGTGATTCTGGCCTCACATCTCTGACTCCATATTTAATTCTTTCACTGTCTCCAGACAGGCTGTTATCTTGTCTAGTTGCAGCTGCTGTTGATGGCTGTAGCCTTGAAGCCTCCTTATCTTTGTGTTGGCTCTGGAGGCCCTGTTTTGCTCAAGTGGGTACACATTCAGTACGAGTTCAGCAAATCCAGGTGAAAGATTACAGCTTGTGGCCTCAGGCTTCAGCAAATCTAGCTACTCATGCTGAGTAAAGCCAAGCACACAGCATACTAAATTGCACGTTATAACTCTAAGTGATTAATTCTATTTAAAGCTTACTGATTTAAGCCAAATGACTAATATCTCTTAATAATGAGAGGCACCCTTGATCAAGGAGAGAGTTGCCTGGTGTGCAGTCCGGTTGCTGTTCAGGGATAACTCAAACTGGGCTCATCCAACGATCTGTCGGATCTCGATTTTCATAAAAGATCTTGAGCTGGAACACCTGTCGAAGATGTTCTTCTAGCAACAAGGGGAGATGAGTGCCATGCAGCCACACTGCCTAGCAGAGAATGCTCAAAGAAGGCTCACTTAGGCTATCATGTCATATTTCTGGAATAAATATGGATGGCCCGTAGTCAAGTTGCTTCCAGTGGGAAAGGTTTGCATGAGACTCCTTGTACCCACAACTTAGCAGTGCTCCAAGCTCGTATGCATCAGTGCTCTCTCTGCTCTGCTGCTTTGTGGGTTTCCTAGAGAAGTTCTTGGCTCAGCTGTGGCTCAGGCCTTTACCTTCTTGGAGTCTGTACCAAACTACTGTTAGTTTTGTTAAAGAGAATTGAGTGCGTCTGTCACACCCTGTGAGCAGCCAGGTCAGGATCCGTCTTTTCCCTGATGAAGTTATTAGAACACTCCTGTGTGCAATTGTTCCTGCGTGCTGCGTTTTGTGTAAAGATTTTGAATCTTCTGTTTTGGAAAAAAAAGTCAGATTAAATCTGTTGTGAAACAGATATTTGAGCAGATAGTTGAACTTCTTAGGGGTGTGTATGATGAGTGTAGTTTTGCAGTGTTTGCTCTTTATTCTGATAGGTCATTTCATGTGGTTGTGTTCTTTCAATTAGAAATTAAAGGAGACCTGATTTTGCAGTTTGAGCCACAGCCTTTGCCAGCTCCTTCTGATAGATCTCGGGATAATGATCTTGATATCTCTTTGGAGCAAGAACCTGCTTGTGACACTCAACCAGAATCTGCTTGTGATACTCAACAAGATTCGGGACAGACAATAGAAGAGGAGGTTCCCAAAGAATCAGAAAGTAAAGCTTTTAAACTATACATTCAACTTGAAGTTTTTGCTTTTATAGTAGAAGAAATGTAGTTTAATATATCAAATAAATTAACTTTGGTATTAACTAAAATGTCTTAAGTGCTGAAGTTCCTTAATGCCTGTGAAATATTGCACTCTTTAGTGCTTTTAATGTTCATAACACTCTAATGATTATGAATTTCAAAATGAAAATGTGACTTCTTTGTCTAATATACTTCAGTTCATTAGTATACTAAGAATAATTTTTAATTGTAAGAACTACACTGTTAGCAGCCATAATTATTCCTTTATAATTAGTGTAAATTATGGGATGATGCTGGTATATGAACTTAAACATTTTTCCTTTTGTGTTTTGAAATATTTCAAAGTTAAAGCTTCGCTTTCTATAAAAGTCAACTTATTCTATGTCCTTTATGTTCAGGTTTGCGAGTGACTTGCTCCATATTGTGAGTAGGCTGCAACAAATGGCGTGTGTGTGTGTGTGCTCTTTGCTTGTGGCATGTACAGGACAAAGCGATGTGAACAAGAAGTGCGTTAGTGAACCGCGCCTCTCGGCCGAGCATTTCTGCCACATCCCTTTGCTGGCACAGTCTGGTTTTTGGTCTGTGATGCATTGTACTGCCAGTGCTAATACAAAGGAGGGGCAGGAACATGCAGATGGAGGGACAGCACTGTTTATTTCTGCAACAGTATGGTCTCGCAGTAGTGTGACATGGTACACTACAGATAGCTTAGCCCTCCTTTTTTAGCATGCAGAGACAAATTCCTGCTTCTCTCTTGCAGGTAAGAGACAACATTGTTATGCTTTTAAAACTTGTTAATGTACCTGACCTATTTGTCCAACTGAAGCAACTGAAAAAAAAGGTGGTTTTGTGGTGCGAAGATATTCATTACCCAAAACTCTTAACAGTATGTTTATTCCTTGTAGACCATGAAGAAGCAAAAACTCACCAGCCTCAGTCAAAACTTGCCTTAAAGAAATTGCTGAACAAAATTAGAAGCCAAAAAGAGGAGTGGAAATCAAAAAGTGAGAAAGAGACTCAAAGTGAAATTGAGACTATTGAATCAGGCACAATTGCAAGTGAAGAGAGACCATTAGGTGGTTTAGAACTTAACTGTGAGCAACAGAACAATGTAGTTTGTGAAGCCAAAGGTACGTCATACGTACTTGCATAAAAATTTGTTGTGCAGGAGCAAACAGACTTGTAACAAAACTGTTTAATGAATTTTCAGTAGTTGTTTTCTAATGTGTTGCCAGAAAGTACAATTCTCCTACCTTTGTCCACAGTGCATTGTGGATTTGTTGAAACCGCAAATAGGAGAGGCTTTTGCTCTTATATCCAGATAGCCCATTAAGATCTTGCAGAGAAAAGGTGTCCAAAATACCATTATCTTTTAAACCTTGCCCAAATAGTTGTCACACTTGGTGTTGCCGTACTTTAAAAGGTATTTGCCTCCAGGAGCAGGATTCTCAGTACGAGACCTCTTGAACTGGAAAAGCCAGATGTAGCAGAGATTCACAGCTAGAAATGCACAAGACAAGCATGAGCTGAGGTGTCTGAACTCATGGGGGGCGTTCTGCTCTAGGCACCATTCTGCAAAGCCTTTTTGAAAAACTGGAATTTATAGCAATTGGACTTTCCAGGGTGTTTTGGATAGCCAAATCATTTTGGAGTTACTTCCTACTTCTATCCTTTCTGCTCTTTTGGTTATCCTAGTGCTGAAATTGGTGTGGGATTTCTGAAGTACTAAAGCAATCAAGTTGTAGTGAGGTTTGGTGGGGGGTTTTTTGAGTTTTTTGTTTGGGTTTGTTTTTTTTTTTCTTTCATGGGGTGCTTGGGTTTTTTCAAGATGAGTTAAAGTTATTTAGTTCAATCGTGTACATGGATACATCAGCATAATGCCTGGGCATTAGAGAGTGTAGCATGAGTGAATACATGCTTTCAGGGAGAATACGCTGCTATTTGAAGCTGATAGTACAGGATGAAGACTTGATTTTTTTGTGCAACAGCCAAATGTTAGATCATTTGGCCGGAGAGTGCCCGTTTTAGACCCTTTGTTCTGAAAGGTTAATATGTGGGTTTTTAGTCCTCAAGATGATCCTGCTGTTGGGCTACTAAGTAATCTGGGTAGAAGCATCTTCAGTCCCGCTGGAGCTCAGTCATTACTGTATATTCAAGAAAGACACATGATAAAGGGCCATTAAAGGCTTAAATAATACAAATAAGTTCTTTTCCAGCTTATAGAGATAGACAGTGTTGTGGGAAGGAGATGGTAATTCTCATGAGCAGCTTATGTATTTTGTTTAGAGAGGTTGGGAAACTGTAAAGCAAGGTGTAAAGAAGATCCAAGGCTTGCTCTGACTGCAATTACAGTTAAATAACGTATATTTTAGACTCTGTGAAAATGTTGAAAAATACAGTTGCAGCTGAAAACTCGGTTCTAATCCATCCTCAAGAGGAAGCAGCTAAAATGACAGTGGAAGAGGAGAGACAAAAGTGGGTAAGTCTGTGTGTGTTCTATTCCTATCTGAGATGCGGTGTAAAAAAGGTGATTTACAGAAGACTTTAAAATGCTTCAGGTTATACAGCAGCTATAGACCTTTTTAACGTGATTGTAACACTTAAACTTTTACTGTAACATTTTTCTATACTTGGCATCTGTGTATTAAAAAAAATGACTAGGCTGGAGTTCAGATTAGAGTGGAAAAACACAGTTTCTTAGAATCTAACAAGTGCAAGGGATACCACCCTATGCCCTATGATTAAATGAGAATCCCAACTATAGAATAATACCTTTGTTTTAAGGAGGATATAGTCCATAAGACAAAACTCCATGAAAGCTTTACTAACCCTGTGTAATAACACAGGAAGGTGTGTGGGATTGTATTCAGACTGACAGTAAAAGCTTACAAACCTTGAGGTTTTTTAATTTAGTAAATAAATGCAGAAAGTCTCTTTTGTCTATGGAAATGCTGCATTTATGACATTGAGAAAATAATACCTTTATTGTTTCATTATATGTATTGTACGTTTCATTAAATTTTCTTTTTTGTTGTATCCTTAGAGACCTACCAGCTATTGTGTGGAGGTTTATCCGAAAAAGAAAAAAAGTTGAAAATCAGGTCATAGTGCAGCCTTAAACTGTAAAGTTAAAGTTCAGAAATTCAGGAAAAAAAAATTTCGCAAAATAGTATTGTTTTAGTTAACAAGAATAACAAGCAGCTGATCCCGTGTGAAAGTGTGGTTACTTTCTCTAACATTAATTTTCTCCCACGTTGCGCCTGCCCAGCTGTGTATGTTGCTATGTCCACACTAACTGTTCTCAGGCCTAGCTCTTTCTCAAGGTTGCCTCTCCTGACATCCCCGTTCAGACTGTCTCATTGAAGGCTATTGTCCGCTTCATATTTGCCAGTACTTTGGAATTTTTCTTCACTTCCATTTTAAAAGTGTATAGACTGTTGCTATGAGTGGATCTAAGAGATTCGTAGCTGATAGGTGCATGGAAAAGGATTAAAAGTAAACAAACTACTTCTGAGATTTATGGAGCACTCTTAAAGCAGTTATGCATTAGCTATTTCAGAAGTCTTCAATTAGCATTTAAAAGTGTCGAACTTTTGATGAAAAGCTCTATAAAATGCAAAGCAGATTTCCAAGTTCAGTTTAAGAAAAAGACATCTTTTGCAGTCTCTGGAAAATGGTAATTCGTCTTGAATGATTAGATTCTGATTTTATCTGTTCTTTTAATATGAGAACAGATAATAGTACAATAGTAAATGGATTCAGGGACTATTAGAAATATCTAGTCAAGAAAACAAAATTACTCTTGTAAACTTTGGAACTATTTTTAAAAGCCTCTTATGTTTTGGAATTGCCTGTCACAAGCAATACAGTTTCTGCTGTAAGTTGGGACAGTTTTGTGTGTGGTGGTGCGTGTGAGGGGTCTGATTTCTTTGTCATTCAGTTCTGGAGATTCCCCCTTACTTTTCCTCTTACTAGTACGAGCAAATAGAGCAACAGAAACAGGAACAGCTGGCCTTGCTTAAACAAATTGAAGAAGAGAGAGCTCGTTTGGAGGCTGATTTTCTGAAAATCCAAATGCAAACCTGTTTGGAGGAGGCTAAGAAGAAAAAGGAGGAACGGCAGGGTCAGCTGGTACAAAGCCACAGTGTTCCTTCTCCAGATGAACAGAACAGAGTGGAACATGAGGTGAAGAATTGTGGAAAATTGTGTGTAGTTCTTAAATTACTATTTTATTATTATTTAAAAATCACGAGCACTGTTTGCCAATTCTAAATTATACCAATCAAGACAATAAATTTTTATTTCTTAGGCAGTGAGTCAGAAGTTTGTACATATAAAAACTTCCTTTTGCCTACTCTAGAAGCTTGTATTTTGCATGATATCACTGGACTTTGAATATTAGATTGTCAGCTGTTAGTAAAACCGGTTAGTAGAGTCATATGATGATTATGCATGTGCATGTATCCTTCTTCAAGATGAAAATAAAAACGCAATGGGGAAAAAAATAGACAAAAGCCCCACCTCTACATTTTTGTCTCTCTAAATCTCAGCCACTTAAAGGAGAGAAGTTTATTGAGGGTGTTGAAGGGAAGTGATCCTTTTTTTACAGCCTTGAGCCATTTGCTCAACCCGTACTCTTTTGAGAATCTGCTTGCCTTGAAAAAGCAGCTCTGTTGGATCATTGCTCCCTGAGTTTGCTACGTGTGCTTCTTTGAGCTAGGCTGCTGTAAGCACATTGATGGTGTATGCTCTGCTTGCCAAGAGAGACTGTAGCTGTAGGCCATCTGTTCCAGAAATTGCTTTAGCTTCCTTGCCTCAGGCTGAAATCTCACAAATGGTGGTACAGAGTGGCTTCTGTAAACTTACAGAAAGGGAAAGAACATACAGCTTAAGGTTGTTGCTTCAGTAGTTTTCTGTGAGATACTTGTAGATGTGCACTTAAAATTATTCTATTTTTATTAGACTGGAAATACTACTGCATCAGAAACCGTGGGGCCTGGAGAAGACAGCCATTTACAGATGATTCGTAATTATCAACAACGCCTTTTACAGCAAAATAGGTAAATTCCTTTATGAAATGAAAGTCTGAGTTGCTCGTTCGGTATAGTTTGACTTGCTTTGAATTGATGTGTATCTTTGCACCACTTTGGAAAGATTCATGTTTTTGTTCTGTTCAGGCTGCACAAACAGACCATTGAAGAAGCTAGAAAGCATCTACAGGAATATCAGAATAAGTTGAAGCAAAGATACTTGTCTGCTCGTGCAACACCTCTGAGCTCTGTGGAAACAAAATCAATTAATTCAAAGCCTGTATCAGAACCATTTCTAGAGAGGCAAGGAGTGCAACCATCACAGTACCAGTCATCTGAGCAAGTTCATGTGCAAGAGTATGCCCAGCCGCTACCGGTGTCTTCAGGAACGTTGCATATGTCGGAAAAACCATCTTCATGGAAGCCTGAAGAACAAATACATAACATTTGTCCTGGCAGACACGTACAGTTTTTAGAAGCATTGAAATTGAAGCATGGAGAGTTTTGCTTGCCACATGGCTCTCCTTCACAGGAACAAGTGGGAATGTTGGAAACCTCCAGTAATCACATCCGAGAACCATCTCAGTTCCAGTTACCATCAGGGATACTCATGAGAGATGTCACTGCAGAAAAAATGCAACCCGAACCACAACGCACTAGATGTGTTTTGCCTGCAGAAGATTCCTCTGAGCCATCAGAAACAGTGCATTTTCAAGAGTCATCTCAGAAGCTGTCTAACTATCAAATAGCAGCAGAAGCTGGAGGAGAGCCTCTGCTTAGGACACCCCTCATGCCAGCAACGAAGGGACCTCATATAGTTCAGGCAGCCTCAGTTGAGTCTTTGGCGTATCGGCAGGGATCTGCAGAGAGCAGCATCAAAACAAGCCTTGAACAACCTCTCAATTTTTCTGAACCCATAGGTTTATCTCATGAGGAATCTAAAGGCCAAGGTGTTGAGGAAACCTCAGTATCAAAACTCGGAGATGCATCTTTGGTAAATTATTCTGATATACTGAATTTAAGGGACAGAGTGTTGGCCTCGTCAGAAAGCATCCAAGCTCAGCAGAAGTATTTGAAAGAATTGCAAGAGCAGGTAGATGCACAAAGAGAAGCTCTTCTTTCTAGACAGAAAATACAAGAACAACTACTTTTACAGAAGCAAGATAAACTGAGGGAACAGATGCAGAGACAACAAGAGGCTTTGAAAGAATTTCTGAACAAGGAGGTAAGCTTTCGAAGTGCTTTGCATCGAGTCATCTAGTAGCTGATCAAACTTCAAGAGTGAATGCTACCAATTAGCAAAGTATCCCATGGAGTGTTGATAGTTTTAGGTGATTTACTATAATGAAAATTTTAATTAGGACTTGTGATTTGTAATCAGTAGTTCTTTTCTGTAAGCCCCAAGAGTGCCATTTTGTTCAGTCTTACAGAAGTAGTGTGAACTTCTGTGCTCGATCTCTGAACATGATGCCTGTTGCGATAGTTACGTTGTCTGAAGTATCTGCAGGTATGGTTTTTTCTAGAAATGCTATAGAAATGCAGCTGCACATGTAAAACAGCTCTTGTATTAACTGAAGCACTACCTCAAAGGATATCATAGGTATTCTGAATAGGTGGTTTTTTTGAAGTTTGTCCTTTTACCTGTACCCATTACGAAATCGGTTTGGTAGCCGCACTCCTGACTTGTAATTTTGCTTGCGTCTGGGCAGCAGAATTAAAATCCAAGTTTATTTTTTAGTTTCTAAAGAAAGTCATTTTGCCTTTTTTTTTTTTTTAAAAAAACACAAGCCATCTTGGCAAAATAATTGTTTCCTTTTACAATCTCCAAGCAGCTAAAATTCCTCAAATTGGGATCTGAAAAACTAAAAGCAGACCTTTCAAGAATTGTTAAAACACGGAGTATTCTGATCTAATCTAATAAAGGCCCTGAAAGTGTAAATAATTGCTTCAGCACATTAAGTTTTAGAGTGCAATAAAATACCCATATGTCCAAATGGTTTTTGTAAGCTAAGCAATCTGTCCAGTATTTTGCATAATTGAACTACATACTTGACTTTCTCTAAGTGCTCAGTGTTGTCCTGCATGGAATACACAGACAAGAAAATGCCGGTTTGATAAATGAATGTAAGTATAATATTATATACTTACTTAGTTGCTTCCCTCCACCCCAAGGTGAGACATATCTGCACAAATGAAGAAGTGACAGAAGCACAAAAGCCTCACTGGGTTAACAGGACTGACTTTTTCCAAGCCTCAAGAAACTACCAGCAAGAGAGTTGTAGCAGGAGTAGATATCACAGAAGTGAAATGATTTCACAGTGCATTGGTCCAGCTGAACTAACTGGTACGGCTGCATAGTATTTTTTGTTGTAACTTTTCCCGTTTTGCAGTAAAGATGGAGTTCTCCTCCATCTCCCCAAGTTAATTTGGTATATGTATTACTGCAAAACTCAAAACTTTGTTTTACAGAACAGCCTGATAGAGTTCTGTGTAGAGAACAGAAATGGAGATCTTCCAAACCGCCTGTGACGAAAGTGAAGTTACGGCTTGATTTGGAACAACACGAGCTTAGTGTTATACCAGAGGTAGACACACCGAAGAGTTGCAACGTTTCTTTTGCAGGTAAAATACGTATATATGGCTATGAAATACATAATGAATGCTGCTGCTCCTGAGAAATATAGATCAGAGGAAATTTTTTGAAGAGTCTCTGAGATGATTGATTATGAAATCATGGCTGAGACTGTTGCCCTTTTTCAAGGTGTAATTTATATACTAGCAAAATGAGTTAGAGATGAAAAAAGCTTATCCTGTCAGTGCCTGCCTAGAAAAACATAACTGAAACGGAATTTTACCCAAGAAAAGAAAATTCACTGTAATTCCATGACAGAACTTCCCTGTTGATTTTTTTTTTTCTGTTGGCCAGAATGTGTTTTACTAGACAATTGTACAATAATTTTAAAGAGAGCCATCAGAGTTGATGGATAGTGTTTAAGGGTTTAATTTTTGAGCATACCAAGAAAGTAAGTGTGAAGTCTTTTAAATAAGGAGTTAGTATCAAGTTTCTACAGAAATTTTTAGACCATCTTTTTCAATTACAAAATGTTTCTTGTGAACATTTTGAGGAGCAACTACACGAAGCAATTATTTTCTAAGTTTGCTTGTTACAGTCTGCTTGCAATGCTTTGTAATTCTCTGTAAGGAACCTTAATTAACAGGTGCAACAAACTGATGTTTTCTAAATGCAAACATTTAATTTTAAAGTCTCTTCATAGCCAACATAATGCATATTTTATGCAAGTTTTAATATTGTGCTAGTGTTTTTTTAGAAGGGATAAGCAGAACATTCTGATTAACTATAGGCCTGTTGTGCTGACATTCATCTTGAGCAAAATAATGAAACAGCTGATATGGGACATTTTTTAATTAAAAAGAAGGAGCATCAGTTTATGCAGAATAATTCTTGTTGGACCAATTTGGTACCTTGATTAGACAAAAAGTTTTGTTGGACATGGTTTTGATTGAAGAATGTATTTTGTTCTCAAAGGCACTTGGCTTAGTGTTACACATCTTAATTCTAAGAAAAATTTTTGGGAAAAAAAAAATCAAAACACATACCAAAAAGGTCTTCTGAAATATTATCCACTGAACACTAGAGTAGGGAATACTCACTGTGTAATCCCATTGTGATCTGTATTATCTAACTATTGGTTATGGTAAGTAGTAAAAAGTTGAACTAGAGGGATTTTTGTTACTGGATTGCATGTACAAAAAGGGCTGTTGTGTGGGGTGCGGTGGGGAAAATAAATCCTGAAGCCAGAGCAGAGAAGTTATATTGCCTCTGGATTTAGAAAAATTACAGGAAATTTTGATGGATCTGTTACTGGGGGGAAATAAATTTTTTCAAGAAATACTTTTGTTAGGAATTATTTTTTGTGAAGTCTGACCAGTAAAATCTCTCAACCTGTATAATCCGTAGACTGTGTAACACAAGTTTTTGCTGACCTGATATGGCTAACTCAATTAAAATGGAGCACTCTGAATTCAGCGAGTTATTTCTGTAGACTAGAATGTGCCTCTTGATGTTTCATGAAGTGCAAACCACTGCATTTCTATACCTAAACTGATTACAAGTGTTTTAAATTCAGATAAAAGAGTTTCTGTTGGTGAGGAATCTTCTCCCAGTTCAACCATTGGGGAGTTTGCCTACGTGAAGCGTTACAGTCATGCTCTCCATGAAGACAGATTACCTTCAAGGTTAACAAATGATGAGGAACAAATCCCTAATGGAATTCCGAAGCAAAGTAAACAGTCAAGTAGATTATTACAAGAGTTGCTCATGATGACTGCTGAAAACTCATGTGATGCAGGTGAGGAAATCCTTTTCCTTCGAGCTGTCATGTGACTACCATTCAGCCCTGTACTTATTTGCAGCACATGACCTGACTTGTTAAAGAAAATGCAATGCTATTTAAATACCGTTTAAGTATAAAACAGAGTGTTTCAATAATCAAGTGTCTCAATGACTGAGTTTTCTTTTTTTTTTTGTGATCCATCACCATTTTAGTATCAAATCCACACTGCAGTGAACTTTGTTGGTAGTCAGTGCTTTCTCATCCAAGGTGTGTGCCTTGTATCTGTGTCTTGTAGAATTGTCTGTAGTGGAACTGCTTCTGTACTACCTGGTTGCCCTGCCCTTTCCAGCAGATTCTCAGGCATGCGTAGGGAGCGGCAGGTGTGTCTTTCTCCGGAGCAGACTTCTGCCCAGTCTGTGGGGAGTTCAGGGTTGCAGCTCCACCAGGTGGGAGCCTGGTTTGAGCAAACTGGTGGTGTGCCTGATTCAGCACCCAGTGATTCCTTGTATTGACACAAAGAAATCAAAATCACTGCTTAAAAAGAACTCTGGAGTGTTAACAAGCTAATGCCCCCTGAAAGGTATAGAAGAAATTGCTTAAAAATACAGTTGAGACAAAAAATAGAAGGCTGGTTGTTAGCATTAGCCCAAAGAAACAGCTTTGAAAGAATCAGCTGTTAGTTTCAATAGAAATAAAAATAGTGCAATAATGAAAGAATTACTTTAATTCTGATCTTTTCTGTTCGTTTGAAGAGCTGTTATTAGAGATCACACCTTTGAGGATAGGCTGTGACCATATGTGACAAAGGTAGTCCAATTCCATCAATGAAATCAAGCTCTTTAACAAAACCAACTACTTATTTATATATATATGAAGTGGTTGTGAATGTTCAAAATAATTTTATTACAAGGTTGTTGAAATGTCCTAAGCATGTTGTGGGTAGTTTGACTGCCTTATAAAGAGAAAAATTACTAGTCTTAGGTAAACGAAACGGGATACTAAAAAGTTTTTCAAGAGATTGGACTAACAAGCGGATGTCAAGCATTTTAATTCCTACTGTTTTTCCCTGCCTATTTAAAATTTAGCTTGTCTTTCCAGTCTTGGAATAGTACCAACTCAAAGGCCCCGTACTTTGAGTCACAATGCACTTCTCTTCAAATTTCCTGCAGATTGAAATGCAGTTTATCGTTGCTATAAGGGGGAAATGCTGTTCCTGACTTGCTGGGAACCGTTACACAAAGTTTGCAAAACATTGACTAAAGCCATTTGAAGCTTAATACAAGATGACAGCATCTCATGGTCCAGTACAGTTCTCAGTATCCATCAAAAATAAATATATTGCTAGAGCCACAAAGTTTTCAGCAACTTTGCTACCTGTGCACATCGTTACAAGCCATACAGCTACGTAGTGTGCATCTCCTGGTTTTGCTGGAAGTTTCACCACTGCCCCAAACCTTAAGATAACTTCTCCTTTCGTTTGTGTTGAGACATCCTTTTCAATGCAATCAGGATTTACTAAGAATTGAAGTTGTTTTGAGTAAGTACACATGGGCTCATTTTCTTTCAATTGCTTCCTTTAATTCTCAGAATAGTCTTCTTAAAATACACCTAGGTATAAACTTAAACTGTCACTAAAGAATTTTGTCTTTTTTAACAATATTTGAAGAAAAGCCTTGTATTTTTTCTGAATAGGTTGTAAAAGCATTGCCAGACCAGCCATTACCAAATTAAGTATCTTAGTGTAGTGTCTCTTTACATTAATGAGTATTACATATGAACAGTGCAGTGGTTTATGTAAGAAGATTAGAAAACTTCACATGAATGTCTATATTTATTAAAAAAAAAAAGCAAAGCTTTCTGTGATTACATATTTAAGAGGATTGTCCCCTTGAGCAGTTCAGCTACCAAAACTCTCAACTGTACCTTCAGTTTGAAGGCTGGGAAGCACTCTGTGGTACTTCCAGTAACTAGTCTGGCATCTTCAGCAAGCAAATCTGCAGTATGTGTTAAATATAAAATTTCTGAACAGCAAGTTTAAGGTGCATTTTAAGTTGCTACTTAAATTGTACCTTTTATTTTTTATTTGTTTCAAATTTTCTTTTTTTGCTACTTCGATTCTAACCAAAACACGTTTGCAGTTTACCCATGTTTTCAAGATGTAATTTTATCTCTAAAGGTGAGAGCAAATGAGTGCTTTGTACATCTTTGACCTTATTCTTTGAAGTTACGTTCTTGGTAGTTTCTAAGAAGGCTAAGGTTTGGACTGCTCTCCCTTCCCATGCCCCTGATGTAGGACAAGATGAGTTAGGAGCTTTGGACAATTGATACTTATTCTTCCCATTGTTAATACGGAATTGCAGAATAACTCCATGAAGAAGACCGGCAGTTTGACGGCATAAACTTCATTTCTGTAGGAAGTCAGCCTGAAAATAGGGACTAGATTTGAGAGAGAATTTCTTTCCCAGTTCTCTTGTCTCTCTTCAACTTATTTACATTTCAGCTTGTTTGCAGTAATCCCAGATATGTGTCTGTAATTCATTAGTGCCATCGATTGTCATATCCATCACCAATTTAGCCAAATGAGTGTGGAGTACAATTTTTTTTTCTCTACACGGTTGGATTTGGACTAATCCCTGTTTTTACAGTGTCTTCAGAGTGGTTTGTCATTCAGCCTTTTGTCTTTCAAATTGCACCCTAAAATAATTGCTATTTTATTGCAGTTTCAGTTGTGGGGGGGTTGGGGATAGTGTTCTGTGTATTTCAGACTCAATTTTTAAATACAAGTTCTTTGTCACAGTGTGGTGGCCAGGAGGTTTAAACACGGCAGCCTCATGTTGATGTCAGGAAGATGCAAGGAACAAGAACCTTGCACTGTTATTTTGGAGGGAGGAGACAAGAATGAAACCCCCTCCTTTATGAATCGCCAAATACAATTTGTTAAGGATATTAATGTAATAAAATCATGATATGAGCATGATTTTTTAATTAAATAATTTGGTTTATAGCATGAAATTGCTACTGTTCATCCTTTGTATTAGTATCACAAGAACAATGCAGGTTATTACAGTGTAGTAATGAACCATTTGTAGTAGAGCTCTCAGTAGAATTTATATACGAGAGTATTAAATGCTTGAATCTCATTTCATATGTTTCCTAAGTTACTATCTGTCATGCTGATATCCTTCAAAGATAAAACAATTTATATCAGGAAAATATCTAATCTTGATGTGAAAGTATCAGGAAATGGAGAAAACTTTGGTAGCTTGGTACCACATGTAATGTTTATTAAATTATAAAACAAATGGTCTGTTTCCAGATTCTGAATGTCTGACAGACATTTCTAGCCACTGCTTCTTGTGACTATTTTCTTTGAGTTTACAACTCTCTTGTCCTATGTGTTTTTTCTCCTATGGAGATATTTAAATACCAAGAGATTATATGACTGCAGTTTTCATACTGATTCAAGGAATTTTCTTCAAGCCTTGCTCATTTTCTCCTATATTCTGCTCCAGAGAAGAGGAGCAGATTTCTGCAGTGTATATAGACGCAGTCTCACTACTGCCACATCCACCCAAGGAGCTTGTTGCCACCTTGTTCTACTCAAATCTTAAGTCACCTTTCTGGTGAACCTGAAGACCTTTGTCACATATGTGTAGTAAAGGGATCAGAAACTCGTGTCCTGTGCTCGTATAGATAAAACTATAAATCTATCAGAAGAGTGTTGTTTAACAGACGCAGCTTTGCAGGAGGTTGAGGTAATTTTTGCCATTGCAACATTACTGCGTTTCTTTACCGTTCTGCCACTCTTCATATTATTTGCAAATTCTATTGCCCGTGGCTCTATTTAGTTACCCATCAAAATGTCGTAAGTGATCAGCATCAAGCATGCAAGAAGCTTCTGGAGAATTTGTGAGGGAGGTCGGGGAAGAAGCCATTTGGTAATTTCTTTACCCTTTATTCTGAGATCATTCAGTTAGACTTAATGTAATAACATAGTAGATTAATTAAGAATAGCTTAAGTTCTCTTTTAATCCAGATAAATATATTTTAGATGTATTTTCTTTCATGTCTTGTACTTTCTCCTAGAAGACTGTTGGATCATAGTAGCTATAGGAAACTTCAGGGGGTTTTTTTATTATTATTCCCTCCTCTTCCCTGGACTGAGTTTCACAGTGTTTCCTGTTGATTGAGATTTGTAAGTATCACATCATATAGATACTTCACTGGTTGCCTCCCAGAGGAAACTTCTCCCCCTTTTTTTTGTATACTACGAAAAATGGAACATCTAGACACCTACCTTCTGGCAAGAAATTGAGTTTCAGCTTCTACAAGGTACAAACTTGTAGTGTAAGGGTTCACAAAATGTCACAAGGTCTGCCTAAGCATAGAGCCTCACAACTGGTGGGCATTTGAAATGTCTCTGTCAATAGCAGCCTCTGTGGAATTGGGAGAAAACATACCTACTTCACTTCTACTGCTTAATTTCAGTTTGATATTTAGCATTTCTTTCTCAAAAATTACTACTGGAAATAAGAATAGTTATTTTAGAGTTGTTTGTTGGCAATTAACTTAAACTCCTAGAATCATCAAACTTTGAAGGTGCTCGTCAGCAGTCAAGACAAATTGCACTTTTCTGATGCTGTTATGGTGCTTTTGCACAGACAGTGATCTTCTGTGTGTAAGAGCTTATGGCAAAGATGGTTCAGTCCTGTGGTAGTAGTCGTGCTGCAGTTAATTCAGTGTTCCCGGTTTCTCTGATCTACTCAATGTTTGCTTTTCTTTGTAATCACTGTAATGGTAGAGGGCAAAAGATTTCCCCCTGCCTTAGTTAAGTGATTGTAGAAACGTTGCACAGCTGTATTTCCAAAGCACGGATTTCTAGCTCTTCCTGCATGCTTCAAAGAGCAGTTATGCCAGTAGAGATTTTTAGGGAGGCTGGCCAAGGAGGACCGCTGATGACCAGGGAGGACCACTGGTGGCCAATTCAGATGGTAATACAGAGGAGCAGGAAGTATGTTGTAGATGAGAAGAAGGTGGTAGGGCAAAGGACGGGCAAAATCAGAGTCCTGATGGTGAGGACAGCAGCAGTGGAGTGTTACTGCCATCTGGTGTTAAGAAAAAAAAAAAAAAGACAAACTTGCTCTCTATGAACTCAAAAGTTGCTTTATATTCCTTGTTTGCTCCTATTACATTTGTGTTCAGGCCAGTCCCAAGATTCCGCGGTGGCTCAAGATTCGCCAGTTTTTGATGCTGACATTGGAGAGAGTGTTACAGCACATTCTGGACCATCATTCAGACTTGCTAATACGGTTAGTCATATCAAAAGAACCATATAACATAACTTACTCTTTATTTTTGATGAAATCTTTCTACGTCATATTAAGGGGACTAAGGCTGGGTGCAGTATTCTAGCTGCAGCAGTATAACAAGCACCAAGGAAAGAGGAGGTGATCATTGCGATGGCTCTGCTGGCTAGAGCCCTGTTCGTACAGCGCAGGGTGCTGCTGCCTTGCTGTGCTGCCAGGGCACACTGTGGGCTTATGCTCAGCTCACTGTCTGCTGAGATTCATTTTCCATGGGGCCGCTCCCCAGGCAGGCCACAGTATGATATAACCTTCCTCTGGTCATTGACAAAGGTGTTAAAGAGGACAGAGCCACTTGTTCCCTACCTCCAGGTAGAGTGTGGCCATTTAATCCCTGTCCTGAGCCTGGCTGTCCTGACAGGTTTTACTCAATCCATCATCCATCCATCTGGACATGGCAGATGTCATCCAAACTGGGATACAAGAATGTTGTGAGAGGCACTGTGAAAAGCCTGGTCAAAATCAACTCCAGTGGTATTCCCTGCTTTTCCATCGCCCAGAGATCACGTTGTTTTATCAGGAGATAAAACCAGTATTTAAAAAATGCCACGTATAACGTGTATATGCATATATAAAATTGCTTTTAAATGTACATGTTTTATATGTGTATGTTAAATGTATTTATACAGGGTAGTATAATGAAATATGTTGGGGAAGGGCTTCTTAGATTTTTGTTGTATTTTCTTACTGCATGTTTTAATTGAGTTTGGGAAGAAATGTTCACATTTAATTGTTCAAAATTTAGAACCCTCATTTTGTAACTTTGTAGAGCTTACCTTAAAATTAAGGAAGATAATATCTTAGGATATGTTGTCTATTTTTAGTTTAATGTCATAGAATTAAAATTTTAAGTCTGTCTCCTGTGTACAAAAGGCTGTAAAATTCCTGAGTTTTTTGTGTATTGCATATACATTCCTCTGAGATCTACGATTTTACTGGAGTGGGTCTGTGATGAGAAATAGCCAAATCTGACCACCAGAAGATAATATAATCTTCCAGGTGTCATGATTTATATGCCGTTCTGAGAAGCTTTGTAATACTCTGTGTGTGTGTGTGTGTGTGTGTGTGTGTGTGTGTGTGTGTGTGTGTGTGTGTGTGTGTGTGTGTGTGTGTGTGTGTTTTGGGGGGAGGTGATGGTTGGGGTGTGTTGTGTCTGGGACATGGGGAGTGAATGTTTTGTACTGAGCTATGATGAGTCTGTATTTGCCTGACTGTGCAAAACATGAAGGCTTCTACACTTGAACTGAGCTCAAAATAAAATGTGTGGGTTTAAAGCTTTAATTACAGATATCCAAATTCTTGGCAATAGTTCTGTTATTTCATTCTTAGGAAGCACTTTCTAAAGCAGTATCTACAAACTTGGGTTCAGAGGTTTCCAAGCATGGAATACTGGGTGACTCATCTTCAACAATTTCCACTGGAAGCTTTTTGACGGGGGAAACGTTGGATGTAAGCCCTGTTGACACTGGTAAGTGTTCGGGTTTTGTTGTTGTTCTTGTAGAAGGAAAATTGTATATTCCCTTTGTTTTATAGCAGAATGGGTCTAAGTCACTGGATGTAAGTCTTCTGACATAGGCTAGTGTGAAACTTCACTTAAGAGTTGATGAATACATCTTACGGAGCTGAGTGTAACTAGAATGTTTTATAATGTCCTTGTGATTTTTTTTTTTTTTTTACTTTTATAATGATTTAACCTTACAATGCACCTGCTCTGGCAAAGGATATGTTGAGTTTTATTAAGCAACTGTGCCACTAGCAGGTTTCAGGTGGCAAAATTTTAAAAAGACTGATTCCCAAATGCTACACTGCTAAAAGTTTTCTAATCAATATATATTACAGGTTGTTACAGAGCTATGATTGTTGTCTTGTTATTAACCAGATTGTCCCAGTATCTGCTTGTCACCGTAGTAATTCTCAGTAACTTATCGGTGAAAATGTCATTTGAAAGCCATACTGACTTTTAATAGTTTTCTGGGAAATACGTGTTCATACCCTGTTTTGCTTGCAGTCTGCCTCTTGATCTTGTTAGCTTTTCATAAAATCAAAATTAATTTCTTTATCATAAATATGTAGTTGCTCTGACATTATCACTTGTGAATGTGGGAAGTGAGTTTGAAAGTGATTAGATGGTGACCTGGGGGTTTGTTTGCTTTAAGGCTTAATGTTGTGTTGATCTGACACATAACTGATTTCTGTGTGTGAGTTATTCCATGATTATAGCTCAATTTTTGGAGTCTACAGTTTTTACAGCCTTAGATTTCAGTGGCTCTTTTTAACCCTAATGTTCTAAACTGGTGTCAGTTTGAGTAATAAACTTCATAACTCATGTGACAAATCTGTGTCTTACTGACATGAGCAAGCCAAAGCAAATTCTAAGATGCTTTGTAGTTTTTTCTGTTTTTTCAGTTGTAGATAAAATGCCAAAGGTTTTGTTACTCAGCTGCATGTGTCAATTTTTCAAGTCTAGCTGTGTCTTCACCATACACTCAGTGCTTAATAATGACCTTTTGTGATAGCCTGGTACAATTTTTCTGAAAGCATATGGACAAAGAGGGGTTGGTGTGCTAACCAGGAACATGATTTTGGTAGCCTTGATTCCCTCATTTCTTGTGTTGCTATTAGGCAATTTCTATTTAAGCATGAAAAAAACTACTGCACAATGTCGTAAAGATACTTCAGGTCACATTAAAGGGTTGACACATTTATGTGCGATAGGGGGTAATATATGCTAGCTAGCATAGAATAACAATATTAATTCTTTTTCTGATTTTATTGTCTCAGTATTTCCTAAGTCTACATACTCTAAAAGTTCTAAGCTATGCTGACTACTGACTAATTAGGTATTACTGACTTGAATTTGTGGAAATTTATGGTAAGGTTTGTGTTGGGAGCATTGAGAGGAGGCAATTAAAGAAACAAAACCCCAGAGCCCTCTGCGAATATTTTAGGATATTAAGCAGCATCTTTTCAGATGACTTCGTGTAGGTGGTTTGTATGCAAAACTGTGAACATCTAGCTTACTCTTTCAGGATTGTCTTCTGATAGTACGGAAGATCAAATTCCGCGAGAAAGAGCAAGGCGCCCTTGGAACTCCTCGCTGCGTTTCGCCTGGCGGCAGAGGCAAGAAAATGTCTCTGGAGCATTTGAAAGCCAGTTGCGTGAAGGAGAGATGTGCCGTTCTAAAGGAAGTCAGAGACAGCAGATCTCGGGGAGATGCACTGGAGGCCTGAACTCTTATGCGGAAGACAATACACATTTCCAGGGTATTTGCCATTTTAAAGCACTTTTGTGCTGTGCTGTCATACAGAATGAGGAGGACTTTACTCAAGGATATATGTTAGTCTGTATTCTATGTATTCCACTTACATTTTAAACTCAGTAAGGATTCTACATGCAAGAACGTTGATGTTTTGATGCTCTTTGTGTTTTGCTTTTTATGTATGTCCACGTAGCATAGTATACTGCAAAAAAAAAAAAATTAATCGTCTGAGAGAGCTGTCTGATCATAGTCTAGTTCTGCGCAGCTTCCTGCTGCCATGGCTGGCTGCTTGTTACCTGAGCCAATTTTATCACTTGTTTATGCCCAACTTTCTCTTCAGAGAAATGATGATATGTAGTACTTTATTATTCATGTGGTATTATTCACACAGTTGATGAAACACTGATTAACAGACTGGTGGAAGTTCAGAGCTCTCTAGAAAAATGTAACGATTCATGAAAATAAGAACATCTTTATTAGCTATCATTAAGATAATGCCAGTAGTTTATTTTGAACCACTTCCTCCTGGAATGTTTGAAATCTAGAATCATAAAATCATAGATTAAACTAGACTAGGAGGACTTCTAGTTCAATTTCCCCTTCCTGTTCACAGTAGAGCCATCTTAGACCACATTGCTTAAGGCCTTGTCTGGGCAAGTTCTGAATATCTCCAAGGACAGAGATTCCACAGCCCCTGGGCAAGATTTTTAACAACTTCCTTCTTTTCTTTCTCTCTCCCTGTCTCTTTCTTTCCTTTCAGTTTATTTTTGGAGGTTTTTGGGGAGGTTTTTAATTGTATCCAACCAGATTTCCTGTGTTCCATCTTATGCCTTTTTTTTTCACTGAGCATCTTCAAGAAGCCTGGCTGCATCTTCTCTGTATTGTCTTTTAGGGTGTAGTAGGCAGATTTCTGCGCCCCTTTCCCCCTCACCCCCGAGCCTTTTTTTTAAGATTGGACAAGCTCAGTTTTTTAACTTCTCTTTGAACATCATGTGCTTCACCCTTTCTTTAATCATCCTTTTGTGGCTCTTCATTGGACTTGCCCCACTGTGTGTTCTGTACTGGGAAGCCCACACTACTCCCAATGCAGTCTCACAAGCGCTGAACAGAGAGCTTATGGACTTCAGCTTGTCTTCTTAAAAAATAATAATAATTGCATCAGTGTATCACTCTCTTGCTGCTTTTTCTACCTGAATTGTAGCAGAGTGAAAGAACTGGATGCTGTAAAGATTTTTTTCTTTTTTTTTTTTTTACAAGCTGGTATTTGCATACCTGCAGAATTCTGTGTGCTTTATTTACTGCATGTAGAAGCAAGGTGTGATATATCCATGGGTTTGTGCTCTGTTTTTTTTGGGGGGGAAAGGTGGATGGGCAGGATGTTTGTTTGTTTTTAAAATACTCTCTTTTTTTATAGCTCTAGCAGCTGAACTTGATTTTCCTGAAATGGAGAGACCATTTCTGAACTTCCATCACCAGCTCTTTCAGCCTTTGGAACCAAGTCTTGACTCTGATACTTCGTCATCCTGTTCTCAACCCAGGACTTCACAACGTGGTAGAGAATTTGGCAAGGTACTGCAGAAAATCTCTGGTGGAGGAAATATTTTGGCTTAAAATTCCTGTAAGATTTAAATGTATAGTCCCTATACTGGCTTCTCTTTAGAAGGAAGACAGTAGGAGCTTTTGATACACATGCAACTGGAAGCGTTTTCGTTGGCTGTAGCAAAAATGTGGTCTGAAATCAAATACTACCTTTAATTTTTTATCCTTCATATTTCTGAGAAAATTAGACCTAAACCTAGATATATTTTTTTCTGCCACTAGTCTTCAAAATTTTCAACAACTTCGAAAAAAATTTTCAATGCATCTGTGCGTCTAGAAGTGGGAAACTCCAGTCTGAATACACAACGAAGCACTCTGCCTTCTGGTCTTGAAACAAACAGGCCAACCAACATGGCATCAGAGGAAGAGTCTGTTCCAGAAAACGTTACTGCAGGTAAGTGCAGTCAGGTCAGTGCTTTCAAAATCAGCCTCTTGCCAGAATGTACGTACCAGCCTGCAAGGTGGGTTTGCTGTGCTGAAACGGGGAAGGAGCTCTTCGCTTCTCTGTCAGCCCCACTTGGAAACATCTTAACTTGACAGGTATTTAGAATCTCTCTGATCTACTCGTTTTTCCTTTGTGCATTGTGCCCTTCAAGAAAATGTGCTGAAACGGGGAAGGAGCTCTTCGCTTCTTTGTCAGCCCCACTTGGAAACGTCTTAACTTGACATGCATTTAGAATCTCTCTGATCTACTCGTTTGTGCATTGTGCCCTTCAAGAAAACGTTGCACTTTCCTTTTCCACTGCTAAGGCGCACCAGTGGTCACGTGCTCTATGCTGTAAGCCCTTGCACTTTCCTTTTCCACTGCTAAGGCGCACTAGTGGTCACGTGCTCCATGCTGTAAGCCCATCGTCTGGAGAACGTTCTAGTGACAGGTGATGGAATTCCTCTCTCCCCATTAACAGCTGTTTATCAGTGGACAATATTCTTTATACATGTAGAACTTGGTATTTTGTATGTGACAAAGAATGCAAAAAATTCTTTAAACCTTTAAATATTTATGGGATGGATTTCTGTGTGTATAAAAAGCCTGTTGACAGCATGATGCTGGAATCTGTGTCACCAATTTTGTCAAACTTAGATCAGAGGTATATTTAAAAAAAAAAAAAAATTAAGCACCCCTGTTGCTCATTTGGCATAAGCTGTGCTGATGAAATGTTTCC
>NW_010408695.1:65521-72875 GCF_000710305.1 Buceros rhinoceros silvestris | reverse complement strand
GCGCTGGGCCAGGCAATGGAGCACGTTGCCTTTGGACTCAGCCTCTCCCCACCGACAGCAGGACTGGCTGAGAATCTTAAATGGGGCAAAAGGATGAGGTGCCGTCATTCCCTCCGGGTTTGCCTGAGGGTTCCTTCAGAGCTCGCCACTGCCCGCAGGAACCCTTCTCCCGGCGGGAAGGAGCCATCCTGGACACCTCACTGGCCACAGGGACACTGCGTTTCTCTGCACTTTGTAAGCGAGGAAGTGCCCTGGTTCACGAACTCAGTTCTGCAGCCCCCATTCTGTAGCTGGATGGCTGAATGGACGCACAGAGCTGCGCCCGTGAGGCCTGAGCAGTGTGGCACGCACCGCTCCGTTCCAGTGATCTAAAGCCACGCTGGAAAGGTGTATCCATGAGAATAAATGCCAAGCTTGCTGTTGTTTCCAATGTTTAGAAGTACAAGGCTCAGGAAAAACCACATGTCTATATAGGAAGAGTGGCAAATATGTCAGTGTTGACAGGCCAGACCCAGCAGCCTGGCGGAGGTGAGGCTCCCACAGTGCCAGCCCTGGGTCCAGCCGATAGCCAGCCTCATACGTGTTACAAAATGAAACGCTGTGCGTATATGGGACAGATACTGACATTAATTGTGTTCCAGGAGGAGTCATGTTTTCTGATTGCCTGAGCTGGCAGTAGCACACCTTCCTGAAGGTGTGTGCAGTGGATGTCCTGCAGCATTTCCACTGCTAACACGGGCATCATTTCCTGGGCTGAGTCACTCCTCTGCTTGAAGCTTCTGACAGCTGCATCTTCCTGCATTCCTCCATCCCCATGGAGTGCTGAAAGCACCAGCCTGGTGCGTCCCAGCTGACTCAGTTAATTACTGATATTAGCAAAAAATGTGTTCCAGGCTCAGAGCCTTGGCTTTTAAATAACTGGCGATGTAACATCAGGCTTCCTCAGAATCCCCAGCGTAACTCTGTGATATTCAGCCCCTTGACTCGTAGACTCAGAGTTACTTCTGTGATGAAGAACTCGTCCTTGCCGAGAGCAAGGTAGGCCTTTTGAATACCTTTTGTTACATACAAGTTAATGCAAACCTCTGTGTTAATCAATTTGGGAAAATTGGAAAAAGCGATGTGGTTACAGATGGGGCAAGGGGGTGCGGGGGGTGAGGGTGTGTGGATTCACAAGATTTACCTGGACCCTTGGCCAGGGTTTCCCCAGTTCATGAGAAAGAGTTCTATAACTGCAGAAATTAATGCTGTGAGGGTTGGTGGAGTATTTAAAGAATTTTTGGATATTCATATTCCTTTGCGTTTTTTGAAATAGGTTATATAGAAACTGCAGATGTTGTGTTATAGTTGGGAATTGTGGTGCATAAAATCATACTTTTCTTTTTTGTTTTTCAGTTCACTTAAATTAGTACAGCTTGAATGTCTACTGTTGCATAAATCTTCTCCTTATATCGCGTTTTTTACAGTAGGAAGTACCAGGTCAGTTTTGCAGCCAGCCATCAGAATATGTTCGGGTGGGGGCTGTTTGTTTATTTGCTAAATTTGCCTAAGGTACAAAGTACACATGCGATTTCTTGCAACTGATTTTGCACGTACGATACAGATAAAGGAATAAAAACAATCAAATCCCACACCTCCCTTTTTTCCCTGTGTGAATTAGATCCCATGTCAAAGGAATTAATTCTCTTATGGCTATTATGCAACTATTCAAATGGTGTCCCCTGTTTATTCTTCGCAAGTGCACACAAGCTAGAAAGGGAAATGAATAAACATGGAAAACTGTTTAATCTGAAACAAAACATTATACAGATCTAGTGAGAGTTAAGAGGCTGGAATGACTAGAACAATTAGCCCACAGAGGACACAATTAACAGGAGCAGGCTGAGGCAGGCAGATGATACGTGTTCCAGGTGTTTGTTTGCCCTTTAATAGACTTTATTTTTCAGCAGTATTTAAAGGCCAGAATTTGTTGAAATGACCGTGGAGGGATTGGTTCTCTCATCTGCCCATCTGGGGAATACTTCCTTGTGCCTGCGGTGTTTTCAGTGGCCAGCGCAGTGAAGTCAGAGCATGAATGGTGGAAACCACCACGTCACTGTGCTAGTCTCAATAAGCCAGAAGGAAGGAGCGGAAGATGAACACCCAGACAGTGTGGGTGTATGTGTGTGACTGGAGATTTGTGTGCAGGCATATGTGCGAAAGAGCAAGAGAGATGTGAACATGGGTGATTATATTTTCTTTTCACTTATTTTGCCACTTTATTCAGGACTATATAAGAAAGCGCTGCCTGAACAAGTTAATTAATGCACAAGTTAGCCTGTAAGAGTGAAGAATATGCAAAGAAAGGTCTCACTGAGAGTGTCCACAAAGCTGTGAACAGCTCTAGCGATAATGACAGGCTTACCTTGAAGGTGAAGGAACTAGAACGTCTTCCTACAGCAGCTGGTAATGTCCTAGCTCTGCTGGTTGATTTGGAAATGACTGCTGTGCCAGATCACCAAATTTAGATGCATCTGATGGTGTAAGCTACTACCCATAATAATTATTTTTAACTCATTTCAGAGCACGTATTGTAAATAGTCTATCAGGGCTTGAATCTGCTGGAAGAGTTTTTGGAAGTAGCGTATAGATTCCAAGTTTCCATGGCGGGAAGGACACCTCATTGATATATAAATAACCATTTTCATGGAAGACACAAGATAAGAAGTGGTTTTAGCAACAGTGACCTCTGCCAGGAAGGTCTCTGTTTTTCAGGGTTCCAAGCTGTGACGGGGAAGGAAGTGAAAAAGTTGATTAGTATTTGCAGTCATTTTCCTGCTCGAAAGGAACTGAGACAGAGCTCTTAATCATGAGTCAGGCACCAGCACTAGGAGTTTGCCAACTGAGCCTTTCTGATCTTAGTCAATAGCCTGACAGTTTAGAGAGTGAACAGCTATTTCTGCTGCGGGAGGAGGACTTTGAGAAGTGTTTACGAGAGCTGCTAAGAGCTAATTTGCAAACTGTGGGTTTCTTATTTGAGATTGCTGTACTCAATATCCATTCAAGTGTCTTTCTTATCCAGTACCATGCACAACGGGCCAAAAACCAGTGACTGAGCTCCAGCTGAGTTCAGCGGGAGAGCCATGAGGTAAGGCCTGCCCAAACAAAGACCTCACAAAGGCAGCGAACAGTGCGTAAAGTCCATAGTGACCTTCTTTCTGCAGAAGGTAGGGAGGATTTGCCCATATACCCTGGTTTTATCTGCTAATAGTTCCAACCATCTCAGCAAGTCTGACAGATGTTGGAAAGCAGTTGGGTGAGAGCAATATCCACCCACGACAGCAGGTATTACAGACTCTTTAGTTCCACAGAAGCCCTCAGAATATAGGACCTTTTCCCCCAATACTCAGAAATGCTCTTTCTGGGTTTGTTGTGAAGGCAGGACAGAGAGTGATGGGAGATGATTCCTTTCTTTCCCTGGTTTCTGGCCTTTTACCAGCAACATCTTTATCAGTGCTGTGCCGAAAATGCAGCCCTGGAGCAGAGTGTGAGTTCTCCCTGGTGCTCCCAGTCAGCGCAAGAAGGAGACAGATGGGTATTAGTGACACTTGCTGTCACGTCCAGTCTTTTATTGCTTTTATTCTATTACCAGTAATTGAAAGGTCAGCCAAATTTTTCTTGAGACAATTAAGTGACATTTACAGATAGGAGATTGCAGGGAGCTTTTCCGAGTGCTGCTGTGGATGCAGCACCCAGCTAGCCTGTTTTGTCACCACTGCCCACGTGTAAAACACCAGTGAGTGTATTTCTAAGAATTATCCTGTATGTGGTACATCAAAAAAAGCAAATACAGAGATGCTGGCCCAGGGATCTCCACAGGTGTTTGATCACACAGCCCGTCAGACAAAGCACAGTCATCTTGAAGGCCAAAGGACCAGCCTTAACACAGGGTTATGTCTGGAGATGGAAAATCGCAGGACTGCCGATGTAGGAAATCAGGGACAAAGTAGGTTGTGTTGGGCTGGTGACTGAGACCCAAACTGTCCAGGCTCATGCACTGAGTGCATGGTTCTTACCCTATCGTCCCCTTCCTAGGGGTGGGAGAGGTACATCTCATCCCCCGGTCTAGAGGCTGGAGTGGAGGAAAGGGTTGTGGTGCAACCTGCAAGGGATCCTTTCCACTTTCTGTGGCAGGGCAGTGCCACCACCTTCCCCCTCGCCTCCAGATGAGTGATCTTGTGAGGTGGCTGCAGTCACCTGCTCACAGGGTGAGGGTCCCTGTACCAGTTCCTAGCTATTGTAGTTTAACCTCACCCAGGAGCTAAAGTACCATGCAGCTGCTCATTCATTCCTCCCCACTCCCAGTGGGATGAGGAGGAGCATTGAAAACAAGTAAAACTCGTGGGTTAAGATAAGAATAACTCAGTCCCTGAGCAGCGATCCACCCCCCTGGCTAACTCCCCCCAGTTTATATAGTGAGCACGACGTTCTAGGGTATGGAATAGCTGTTTGGCTGGTTGCGTCAGCTGTCCTGGCCATGCTCCCTCCCAGCTTCTTGTGCACCTGTCACGGGCAGAGCATGGGAAACCAAAAAACCTTGACTGAGGAGAAGCACTACTTAGAAACAACTGAAAACATCAGTGTGTTATCAATGTCGTTCTCACACTGAATCCCAAACACAGCACAGTACCAGCTACTAGGCAGGCAATGGACTCTCTCCCAGCCCAAACCAGGACCCTAGCCCAACACACTGGGGTTGTGTCCCAGCACGTGAGGGACCATTGTGTTGTTTCATGCACTGCTAAAGAAAACACTTGAGTGACCTGTTGTTTGCTTAAATGTTTGTCTGCTGAATCAGACTGCAGGATCTGTTACTGCTAGTTCCAGTAGGTAAAAGTGATCTAAACCCAGTACTTGGTTGGGTAGCAGAGGACTGCTGAAAGGTGGCTTTGGGTCTTTACAGCTACTACAGGCTTTGCAAGGAGGAAAGTAGAGGAAAAAGGATGTGGTTAGAACATCCCTTCAGCCTGGTGTTCCCTGAGACAGAAGAATTTATCAGGGTTAGTGGCACCTGCACAATTGAAGTGGCCTTCTGGAAGCACTCCTCTGGAGGAAGAGCTCTCTGGAACTGTAATGTGTACCATACCCCTCTGCATTTCAGTGACTCTGATTTCAAAGAACGGGGGTCAGAAATATTCCTGCAAATATCTGACAAAGAGGGAGGATACAGAGTTCTGTGCTAGAATCAACCCTGAAACAGCAGCTGCATTATTCGTGTGTGGATTGTGGTTTGGTGTTCCAGCTCAAGGGAATGAATCATCTGAAAGGGAAATGGGCACTAACAAACTTATTTGGGTGCTTAGTTATGTGCTGCTTTAGCTGGTTCTTACCATGGGCTGTAATTTGAGGGTTTTGAGGGCTCTCTCTAAAGTGCCTTTTTTCAATTGAAACTGAAAAAGTTTGAACTTGGGATGAACCCAAATCTCATACCAGAAAACCTCACCCTGAAGGGAAGTGCATGCCTGGATCTGAACTGACCTTTTGGTTGAGTGTTCCTGTAAACAGGAGTGTGTCTTGTGGTGACTCCTCAGCCTTACCAGTTCACACCAAGCAATCACGTGGGATCATACCTCTGAGAAGACACAGACGGCATATCCGAAATCTTTGTGATGATAGTTCTGAGTTTGCTGTTTGGTGGACAGCCTCTGGTTGAAGCAGTCACCCCCGCAGCTGCATATGGCTCTCAGTGTGGTCCAGCAACGCAGCAATTAGCAGACGTAGAGGTGCTCCACATGAAGCATTTCTTCTGCAGCACACCATTTCCAATGGCTGCTGTTGTTGTCCAGGCTTAGGAAAGGTATTACTTCAGCAGAAATTGGAGATAATGGAGTGCTTTATGCCAAAAGGGAATGAAGAGTGGGAGCCACAATGGGTGGAAAGTGGAGTCAGCAGCCTGAGATAACACGAGGACAGGAAAGCCTGGGGTGGCAGTCGAGCTCTGCTATGGGAATGTGTGCTTTAACTTAGAACAGCATTATTGGGCTGTCACTGCTATTTCAGCACGATTTGCAGTGTAGACGTTGTATGATTCTGTCCTTAAAAAGCAGCGTGTGTCATGAGATGCTTACGCTTCGTGTCAGATTGTTGGATGTTGTTAAGAGGTGTTGGTTGTTTAGCTTAAATGAGTAAGTTATAAATGGAACGACTCACTTGGTGTTAGAATGCGGTGTGGTTTAGTAGGCTGTGTGCTCAGCTTTACGCAGCGTGAGTAGCTGGATTTGCTGCAGCCTTAGGCCGTCAGCTGTAAACTTCCACCCAGATTTGCTGAACTCATGCAGAACTTGTATCTATTCAAGAGAGAGAAAGCCTCCAGACCCAGCACAAACCAGGAGATAAGGAGGGTACAAGCATCGACGGCAGCTGCCACTAGACAAGGTAGCGGCCTGCTTGTTGGCAGTGAAGGAACCCAATGAGGAGTCAGAAGGTGTTGGAGGATCTCAGGCCAGAATCACCACGAGACCAAAGGGTGCATGAGGATCACATGAAGGGTGGATGTGTAGTCTGTGAGGGTATAAATGCCCCAGGATTCCTTTGTTCTGGGTTCCTCTCTGGAGGCAACCAGCTCAAGCTGACCATGCTGCTGTACCGTTCTATAAATTTTTGTTTATGAGATTTGATGCCTGAAACTCTGCTTTGGGAAGCATTGGGTTCAGACTGCAGAGTGACTAGCACCTGATGCCCGGACCAGATTGCACTTCCTTAACAATGTTTTAAGAGAAAGGGTGATGCTAGGAAAGTTGTACAAATGCATTGAGGTACTCAGCTTCCTATGCCTGGAGTAGCAGAAGTTGCTCCATGAGCTGGAACTTCTTTCCTCATAATGCTGAGGGAGGGTTTGGGTTTCATAAGAACTTCCCAGACTTAAGTCCATCTCGTCAAGCTAACCCAGCACCACAATCTACTCAGTTTTCCTTGCATGCTTTTGCCCAAGCTTAAAGGCCAAGCAGAATTTCAGTCATCGTATAATTGCAGTGCCCAGCACAGGAGGGGGACACGTGAAAGCAGGGCACCATCACTGGTAAGGTGGAGGTGGGGTCACTGTGTGGAGGTGGGGTCTACCCACATGGCCCCATCCAGAAATCAACCCTCGATGACAGAAAGAAGCAGAAAAACAAGCCTGCCCCAAAACAACTCAGCTTCTTAACAACCTTTCCCTAAAATCTGATGATCCAGAATGACCTTGGACCTGTAAGCAAGGCAGACCTGTCATTAGATCAGCCAAGGATATTCTTGGTGTCCAAGGGTGTCCTGCCTCCAGTGCTTTGGAGAGAAGCAGAACACCCCCAGCCATGGAAGCTGACTGACAAATGTAGGG
>NW_010408695.1:39621-65484 GCF_000710305.1 Buceros rhinoceros silvestris | reverse complement strand
GATACCCCCCCCAGCCATGGAAGCTGACTGACAAATTTAGGGAAAAAAATCCTCTTACATTTGCTGGTAACCAGCTGATGCTGCAAGGCATGAAATCTGATTATAATTATTGTCTTAGGGCAGAGCTGCCCCTTCTATGAGCTCGTCCCATTATGGAAGTGAATCTGAATCTCTCTCAAATAATTTCTTAGGCCCCGGGGAGACCATCATTTCTTGAGTCACATCTTCCCTCCTCCCCTTTACGTGCGTGCAGGCAAAGACTGCCACAAACACTGGATCGGAGCGTGCATCCCAAAAAGAGACTGAATCTTGCCATAGAGGTGCTAGGACGTGGCAATGCTGTTTTTTTTCTAGTCACCTCTTGTTTTTGTGCATCATGCTTGAAGGAAATGGGGTCTTAATTCAAGGTAGAAATTAATATATTAGTTTCCAAGTAGTAGGTCATTGTTTTGCTACTTTGTCTGAGGTCGACTCATTCCCATTACTGAGTTTGTCTAGATATCTATCAAGAGTTATCACCCTCCCAACCCTTGCTATTGATAAGCTGAAGAAGTGGAATCTTTTATGCCTCATATCATGAGGTCCTTCTTCCCAAAGCTGGGAGTCTGTCTTTAAACTGGTGGCTTTTTCAAACCATTAGTGTGTTAACCACACTGAAACAACATTTCTTGGAGAAATTTGTCAGGAACCAGTTCAAACTGCAGTTAAAACAGAAAGGAAAGAGCTGGGCTGGCAATAGCTGGTTATTAAGCCTGTATTTCCTTTTAAAATAAAGTACACAAATTGTTCTTAAATGCCAGAAAGGTTATGACTTTCTGTAAAGTTAGTTATTGCATAAGTATTATCTGTGTGGTATAGACACGCGTGCATACATATATGCATAAGTATATATGTATGGAAGAAAAGGAGAGCACACATAAAACTCCCTTGCTGTGGTAGCTGCTGTTGTGGAAGCCAGTAATGCTCAGCTGGCCGTGAAGAGCGTGGCAGGTAAGATCACACGTTAATATTGTTCATTTTTAGAAGTGCGCACAATGCAGCAGCTATTTGACACTTTCCTCTGAAATCTGAAGGATTTGGCATTGTCTGAGCCAGGCTGCAGGGCTGGATGGACTTTTAACTGCCAGCCATTGTGATTCTTATCTTCCTCTGCGGGGTGAATTAGAATTCCTTGGATCAATGAATGTACACAGTCTTTTCTTGTATCAGAATAACATTACATATCCTCTTGTCATTATAACACACGAGAAGATTATTTTCAATGATAATGACAAGACCACGTCAATCATCGGACTTTTGTAGTGGGAATTTGCTTCTTATTACATCTTTCATGTGTCAGATATCCCCCTTTTTTTCTTCTTGAATTACCACTCAGAAGTTGGTAGCAAAATGTTCAGAATTTAAAAAAGACAAAAAGAAAACATCTCACTTCTGCCTCCGCCAGTGCACTAAGTTATACCAGCATTAGCTTCTCCTGTGCACTCATGATTATAAAAATGGCATAGGCAGAGCCTACATTTTGTTCTGCTTAAATATCTGCCCAGATCACAGCTTTTCCCTGATAGACACTATTGTTGGAAAACATTAGTATGCACTACCTGTATTTATCTGTATTCAAAGGAAGCAATCACAGAGCATTTCATTTATTTTACTAAGAGCTCAGTAAAAGCTGCACCACTGCCATTCTGCAAAGACTGTATTTTCATGCAGGAGCATTATTGTTAACAGATTCTTCTCAAATTCCAGGAAGAGCATGGTATTTTTATTTGGCACAATGAAATTGGAGCACTTACAAAATTTGATTGGCTTTAGGCCTTTAATTTCCTCCACATTTAATTTTTTTACTTAATTAATTTCACTGGAAATTTCTTCCATGTAGACAAGTTCTTCCAGGCCCAGTCATGGGCTCGGTGTGTAACTGATGAAGATACAGACTATTGGTGTCCACAGGACCTGTAAAGCACAGAGATGGATGACAGAAGATGCCAACTGTAAAACAACTGCACCAGGAAGTTCTTCGTAAAAAGAGTGAAGGTTTAGCTTGAATGTTGATGGAGCAACTGACTTGAGGTGGCTGAAGCCAGGCAGTCTGAATCCTCTTTGTGTCTCTGGAGAGAAAACATTTTCACATACATCTCAGGCACTGCCATGGATTTAGAGATCAATCTCCCTCTGAAATTAGGAGGTTAATTCGCATTTTCCAATATGAGCGATAGGAGTATAAGTTTTCCTCAAAGTCAGGAGGATTTAGGTTCCTCAGTTGGAAAGATGCTTTAGGGATGGGGCTGGTTATCACCTCGATTTGGCACGTTTTCTTCATCTTTGTTTTGGTCATTCTGCACACTTTTGCTTGGGACTGTTTGTCCTTCTAAAAAACAACCAGTGTAAAATTAATTATAATTGATCAGTCTCTTCTAAGACTTCAGCTTTCATACTTTGCTGATGAGTGAAACTTCCCAAGAAAAATGGTGTCATAATGGCAACATTTTGCCCCTTGACATTAAGTGTGTATTTCACTCTTGGCCAATTTAAAAATCAAAATAGAAACTTTGTAATGATCTCCCTTTACAGTTTGGGCTATGAGAAGCTGAGAATTCCCTTAGGCTTGATTGATAAAACATGGCATTTATCCTATTCCTTGGATGATGTTCAGCAAACTTTATGACAGAGGGAAACAGCTGGTAAAGTGGGTTCACGGAAAGGTGAAGGTAATATAGACATAAAAAACAAGAGGATAATGATTTTAAAAGGGATAATAGTTGTAATAACACCATTAACCTTTTGCTTCAAATTATTGAATGTGTGGTCTCTTCAGCAGGCTCATCAAAGGTTTGCATTAACTGCAATGCAAGAGAAAGTGGCAATATACAACCTGAGGTTATTTTTTTCCCTCTTCCAATTATTCACTCTCAAGCCCCCACTAAAAAAAAGGGGGGGTGGGGAGGGGGAGACAAATCCACCCTCTGGCTGTTGAAGACCCCTTTTGATCTGGAAATGAAGCTACCTTGCCTTGAGAAGAAACAAAGTCCTACTTCCATCCTGCTTTGGAAGAGGTGGATTTTGCTGGGGAAAAAATTAATGAAAAATAAATATAATTTGTTATAGATACATAGAAATTAAAGGCAGGGCTGTAAACAGGTAGTGAAGTGTTCCAGGGTAGCCTGTCAGTAAGAGCCAGCCCAGAGCTCTTTGGTGGTACCGCACGGAAGGGGATCATCAGCAGAGGCCCACCTCGAGCGGCAGGTGTTCCCAGCTCTTCAGAAACAGGCTAAGTGTGTCACTGCAGAGGTCTGCTGGCTCCCTTGGGACGTGCAAAGCTCCATGCTACTCTGCCTAGGTCACTTCTGGTATCTAAACAGCTGATTCAGTCTGGATCAGAAAAACTACCTTTTTTGCTTTCCTGTTATATGGACACAGGGTTGGCTAGCAGAGGCAGATGATGCTTTGACAGTTTATTCACATGCTAAAAGGCAAACGCATTGATGGTGGAAAATTGCCATAAATGATGGAAAAGCTCAGAGTGACTTGATGGAATTGTTGAAGAATTTGTCCGATTGGACACATCTGCTCTGTCACACGATTTCGCAGGTGATGATCCTGATTGTGCACTAAGGCATGTGTCCAAGGTGCATGTGAGAGCACCTTCGGGTGGAAACCTCCCTTCTGTATGCACAGAGCGGAGAGAGAACCACCTGAGTTAGACACCCAAGGCGAGGTTGTGTGACTGGCGTGCAATGTGTCGTGTCAATCTAGTATGAAAGGAATAAGTGTAAAAGGAAGTTTGCACCATTCCTCGCTGACAAAACCCCGTACCATTAACAGCTCCGTTCTGGGGAATCAGAAGACAGTGAAAGCCTTGACGAGCAGCGTGCCTTGAATTTGAATTAACCAGACTGAATTTAAAATCAACAAGCTGAAAAGGCCTGAGATAAGAAGTCAGAACATTCAGAGGAAATGAGAACTGTTCCAGGAACTAAAGGTGAGAGAAACACTAAGTCACATTAAAAATATTCAGCAAGAAAAGAGACACCTTTTCTTTTCCTGGACACCTTTTCTTAGAAGTCGTCTATAATCAGTAACCTTTCCCAGGCACTTTCCCAGGCTGTTTTTAGTAGCTGAATCCTTTGTTTCAAAACCACCCATTGATTCAGTGCCCTAAGTGAGAAGTAATTAAGGTGGAGAGAAATCTTGCCTGCTATAGGGATGTGTGAGGTGCAGAAGAGAGGAGGCAGAAGGACGACCAAATGAATTTTTCCAAAAGATAGCTCTCACTGCACATGTGGACCTGCTGTGGCGTGTCGTTAAACACACGCGTTCGCAGAGGTGCAGCTCTATCCATCCTGCGGTCTTTTGATCTATTTATTCCCATGCACACCCATGCTGATGTACATATGTGTGTGTTCCTGAAAGATAACGAACTGTTTAGGCAGCACTTTGTCAGAAGATCATTTAAAGAGTTATATCCTTTTAATGCACAGTATTTTAAGCAAACTCCAAGGTTCTTACTCTGCAATAAACCCATTAAATCATCTTAAATACCATGTCATAATGACAATTTGATGCCAGCAGATGTGGCACTAGGGATTTTTTTTTTTAAATGCTTTCCTGGAGATATGGCTTCCTGAATTTTAAATTCTCTTGCCTGTTTGCACAGCTGTTAGATCACAGTGCTCTGCCATCTTTTTGCCTTGCATCAGTTATTCACTAAATCATGTGTGGCATGACTACAAACTCACTGCATCGAAAATGTTTAGGCTTGTATCCACTTCACCCTCGTAAAAGCTGAATGGTTGGGCCGTATGGGAGAGGGTGTACGACCGTTAAAATCCAAGAGCAGTTTCCATTCCAGCTGTGGAGCTCCCTCATGGGGAGGTTTTAGAGATGCAGTCAGAAAATTTCCCTTTGTACATTCCTTTTCACTGGCTGCTTAGCATTCTGGATCTGTGAAAAAGGCACGTGCCTGGCCACTTTGCTGGCTTTTCTGATCTTGTTAGCCAAAAAGGCAACCAGATTGGTAGTACGGCACCACTTCTACACAAGCGAGACTCAGGAGAGGGACACGTCAGCAGGATCCAACAAGAGTCAAAAAAAAAAAAAAACCCACCCTCTCACAAAGCAATATTATTTCACACAGTGCATATTTATGTAGTGGAACAAACCATGGGAGGCTGTGGAAGAACTCAGAGGCCGACAACAGAAACGTGTTACATGAGGAGCAAAGTGAGTGGAGGGAAGTTGCTTTCCTGGCCTTGAAACACAGTGGGACTGAAGCAACCTCTGATCCAAGAAGTCCCTAATTTCTGATGGTCACAGAGCAGGAGACAGTCTCATGAGCAGGCTGTCGATTTACCTGACCAGCTGCACTGGACTGATCACAGACAGGACGCTGGGCCTTTGCTGTGTTCCAGTATGCAGGGACCACGATGTCAGGCTTTTTGTCATGCTGCGAGTTTGTACGGGCAAGTGCTGTGTGACCTGAGGTGGCAGATGTGGCTGCTCTCCCACTGAGACCTTGCGTTAGACATGCATTTTTCCCTTAAAAAAGGCAGTGTCCATGTGAGAGACATACGTGGGCAAGGATTTGAAGAGAGGTTGTGAATTTAGCACTATTAGAACGTGCTAAGAAGTGTCATCACGTCTGAGGTACAAGCGTGGATGGTTGAATTTGAAGCTGGTTTTGGGTGGGTCAGAATTGTGGTCTGTGACTCCAGAGATCGCTGTGGGCATTTCCTGAGGGTCAGGAAGGTGGGTACAAGGCACTGAAAGCTTGCCTATCGGGAGGTGACAAACACCTCCTCAGCCTGAGTGTCATTGCAAACCGACATCAGTGCCAAAGGGTTATTAGATCCTGATTTAATGTGAATGAGAAATACCTCTCAAAAGGCTGATTCCGCAGCCCAGTGGAAAGATTTCTAGTGCCTTGCATGGAGTCTGGGTTTGATTTGCTCTTCAGTTCTGGGCTGACATGACTGTTTGAGCAGCGCTCTGTTGAAGAGGGCATGAAATGCTGACTAGATGACCCTCCAGTGAAGTGTAATATTTGATAACATCAGTAAATACAAAGCAGAAACAAAATGACAACAACATTTGAGCATCTTGTGATAGCAAATGAGGTGGAAATGTTAAATGGATGTAGAAGTGGATCCCCAGAGGTTGAATTGCGGCATGATGCTGGTAGGAGCCCAGTTGTTACCATACTGATACCAACATGTGGAGCTCTAAAGCTTTTTGGATTGTGGCTGAGCAGAGATTTGCTTGTGGCTGCCTTTTCTCTTATTCGTATTGTACAGGCTGTCCTCCTCTCCTACCAGCAAACAAATAAAAGCTCTGTGCTAGCTATAGCAGCACTTTACATGGAAAAACAGTGAAGCAATTTCAGGAAAGTATTAGATGTAATTTTGCCTTTTTTTTGCTGTCACTTAGCAGCTAGAAAGAGGAGACACGCTGATGTGCAGAGGCGGGCGTGTATTATGCAAACTCATATCACAATCTCATTGACTGTTCGTGGACCCCCATATCGCTCTGTTTCCATCTGTTGTTTTAAGACTAAGCTGTTTGGAGGATGTCCAAATCCCTTTCCCTTCCCCAACTTTGGCGAAGTACCTGCCTGCCTTAGGCTGCCTACATAGACAACAGAGAGAGTCGCTTCTCCAAAGAACGTGATGTGCCAGGGGATGCTCCTTTCTCTCCTCCTGTCCCTTCCCTCGTCTTCCTCTGACTGCACGAGGATTTAAATACATCACCCCAGTCAAAGACGAGAGTCAGGTGAATTTGGGCTATGCTGCTGTCTTCCGCTGGTCCTGGTTCAGAACTAAGATGTGAGGAGTATGAATGTGTGACCAACCGGTTGCCCGTGGCTCATGAGTGGGCAGCAGCAGACGCTGCTATGTCTCAGTCTAGGCGGTAGCTCGTGGCTGATGCAGTATTTCAAGAGATAACAAGGGAACATCAAGCTTATCCAAGAAAATAGAAATGACACAGAAGATAAATAAGCAAAGCATACAACCCATAAATGCAATCCTATTAAAATTTAGTATGTTTTAATTTCTGAAAAGAATGACATTTTGGTGTTAGATTTACTGAACAGAGAAAGATTATAGGCATCATTAACAGAAAATGTTTTCAAGGGCCCTTTTAAAAAATTGTATCCGTATTTGCAGTTGCCATGTGCAAAATATAAAAATCAGAGACGGGAAAAAAAACCCCAGCAAGCAGTAGAAATAGCCCATTTTGTGAAATATAGGAAAAAATATACCATCTGTGATTTAGTGCAGTTCCCGAGATCCCATCTGTGATCGAAACACAGGCCTTGTTGAAGGCTGAATCCCTGAGCCGTTCCATATGATAAAATATTTCTTTTGGAAGATGCTTGGGCTAATGGGTTTGTTTTTCTGGAATAGGGCTCTTCTAGATGAGACATAAAACCCTAAAGGCCTGATTTTGTCTCCAGTGGCCGACTACAGCTGATGTCGGGAGAAGCAGGAGTGAAAGAAGGTCAAAGAACCACCTTTTCCTTCGAAATTTCTGTAATACTTTTTGTCAGGCGAGGTTGTTGGGTCTAAGAGGTCCAGATGGTGATTTTGTAACCTCTGGTGTCAGCTGTTGTGGTCGGGGGGGCTCGCTGTGCACCTGCAGCTGCACAGCAGAAGTTCTCCCTATTTCCTGTTGGTACTGCTAGTCGTTCTTCAGCAGAGTTGAGTGAGGGCGAGAGGGAGCTCCCTCAAACTGGTGGCGGGCACTTCTGCAGGTGCACTTCTGCCGTCCTCTGATGCCTTTCTATGTGTTGTCACGAAGGTGGCCTTGGCTCTATCAGCCCTTTGTACGAATGCAGCATATTTTGTGCCAGTCCTCTATTAATTACATACACGTACAGACTGGTGTGATTTCAGTTACCACTGAAATGTATATTTGAATAATAAATGCATTCACCTGTTTAATATATGTTTATATTTTCAACTCTGTAATTACGTGCTGATTATACAATTATAGAAAATACTTACATATTTTGCCCAATTATGTTATTACTGAAATAATGCCCGCAATAGAACTGTGTGTGTGTGTGTTTATGCACGTGTTTGGGAAAATACGGCGGCGGTTGGCTGGTTCAGCGTCGTCTGGAGCTGGTGCAGCTCCATGCCAGTGAGGTGTGCTGCGGAGCAGACAGCGATAGACCGCAGGAGCATGAGGGTTCTGACTGTTGTCACCTGTGGGTGACTCCACCCCTGTTAATGATTTTTTTGGCTTTGCTATATTTAGCCTGCAATAAGGATGGTCATCCTACCCACGTCAGTGCGTGGCTGGGCCAGCTCCCTCTGCCCCTCGGATCTGAGGTGCCCACAGGCTGGGGGTGCAGCTGCCCAAGCAGATACTCCAGAGCAACCGTCCCCCTTACGCTGGGCTGTGGGGGTTGGACAGAGAAGCTGCAGCCTGTGCTTGTCTCTGCTGATGTTAGGACAGCCGTTGCACTGTGCCTGTGCCTCCTGAGAGCACTCCAGGCACCCTGCCAGGCTGGTGCTCCCCACCAACGTGTGAGCGTGCGAGGGATGGGGCAGATCCGTGTCACGGCATGCGTCGTTGTGGCAGAGAATACAACGGCAGCTGGCTCCAGTACAGCCCTCTGGTCTGGGTGCTCTCAGGCTTGGGGGAGATTCCTGGTCACCGGCTTCATACAGATGACTAAACAAACAAGTAGCAGCCATTGATAGCATCAGCATCTGTGTTTGTACTATGGTGAGCGAAGCGGTTCACCCGAGCTAACACCACAAAGCAGCGTCAGAGCTGGGAGCAGGACACCTGCCTCCCACCTGCCTTTCCCGGATCAGCCCGCACAGCGCCGCGAGGGAGAAGAAAGAGGCCTGTTTCACGGGATAAATACACCCTTTGCCTCTCCCATGCTGTACAGGGCTCGCAGCCAAGGGGTTAAAAAGGAACGAGTGTGCTTGGCATGCTCTGCAGAGTGCCCAAAGTCTGAACATGAATGACCAAATTGCTTTTTACTTTTTAAATTAAGCCCTCTGTCTGTACGCATGCAGCTAACACTGCTGTTCCATTAAATAAAAGAATTTGTTCCCACTCTTATTTTTAATAGGGTAAGACCCCGCCGTTCCATCTCACAACTCTACTGACATGAGATCTTATTAAAAGCAGTCCTCCCCCTCTCCTCCTTGAAATCTGAGCTTCTGATAGCCTCATCCACATTGTGTTTATTTTATATACACAGCTCTGCAGCTGCTGCTTCCTTCTTCTCCGATAAATGACAGCCTAACTGTTGCATCCACTAAAAAAAAGTAAATAAAATTAAATGGGGAAGAACAATACATCTCTGGCAGAGAAGAATAACTCTTTTAAGGCATGTATCTAAATTGTACAGCCTGATCTTAATTGTAAGGATAATGCTTTGTTATTTCAAGTAACTTGGAACGCGACAACGAACGCACGCTCTTGGCAGTATATCCAGAGAGACTTCCGTGGAAACAATGGAGACAATTCTCCTGAACCGAAAGGAGATTGAAACGTCTTTATTAGGTTAATAGGGGAGAGTCTGTGATGAGGAAGGATGGAAGAATATGTTACGATTTGCTGGTTGGTTGGTTTGGAGGAGTTTTTTAAGCACAGACAGTGCTGGATGCGGCCTGACATCGGTGTTGTATGGGTGAGCATTAGGTGTCAGTGTTGGCAGCGAGGAGTCCCTTGACTAGCCAACCTCCAGCCCCTGAGTCTCGTTTCCCAGGGAGGATGAAGAGCAGGAGGGTTCACTCGTCCACCCCAGCCAGTTAGCCAGGCTGGTCCCATGCTGGCCTGGTGCCGCTGACGTTTGGCCCCATTCAGGCTCCAGGACAGTGCCTTGCTGTTATAATTCCTCTCTGTTTCATTGTCTCTGTCACTGCTGATGAAGCCACCACCAACAGTGGAGGGCAGCAGCAGTGTGTTGGTGGTTAATGGTGCTGTTTAGCCACGGCTGTGGGGTTGGGGTGTAATTTCAGTCCTTAGACAAAAATCCACTTGAATTTGTCTGAGGAGCTGGGAAACAAAGCAGAAAAAAGCCAGAGAGAGTAATGTGACCTCAAAGTACCAAGTTAGTGGAGGACTACTTGTGGTAGCATCAGAAACTGGAACTGGTTTTGAGAATCATCCAGCTCTTTCTGGAATAAAAGGAACCTGTGCTGATGTGCAATTGGCTCTTCTAATGGCTTGGCTATCTCAGAAACTGCATCGCTGAGACTTTGTTGGAGGGGAGCTCCGGCCAGCAGCTGGTCAGGTGGCTGGGGAAAACCCAGAGGACCTGGTAGAGTGATCTGATGGAAGAAGGGAGAAGAAACACCTCCAAGCAATGAAATGCTGCCCTTGGTGAGGATGAAGGAAAGGATGAGAGGGCAAAAAAATAATCCAGGTGATGACTTAAAAAAAGTAGAAAACTGTGATTTAAAAGAAAGAAAGGAGAGAGAGAGAGCTATGAAAGGTGGGAAGTGCCCTGTCTGTTCTGAAAGCAGCTAAGGAAGACCTTGGGAAAGATCAGGCTGGGCAAGAGCGCTGCTGCTCTAAAGCAGCACACAGTTGATGGTCAGCCAAGGTGGATGCCTTATAAAAAGGATGAAGGAATAATGGCTATAAAAGGAATGGAAAAGGATTCCAGAACAAGTGAAGTAGAACTAGTGGGGAATTTATCCTGGATGTTATCTGGGAGATGTCTGGAGGAAGAGGTGAAGAAGAGCATTGGCTCAGGAAAGCCTGCGGCGTGGCTGTTTGTGGACTGCGCAGCAGGACGCAGCCTTTCTGCTCTTTCGGGTGTAGAGTCGACACTTGCCAGCTCTGCCTCTACTGCGCTGTAAGTGATGCCCTGACATTATTGGGGCACTGCAGCCTGCACAGGGGTCCCTGGGAAGATGCTGTGGGCACTGAGCTCTCTGCAGAGGGCCCCACATGCCGGGAGGGTGAGCACTTGCAGCTCTTCATGTGTCTTGAGGGCAGCCTTAGTTGTGCTATGCATCACGTTTACCGTGTAATCAGTGGCCATTTGCCCTCGCACCTAAATAGATAGCAGCAAGTTGTTTACAGTGGCCTCAACCTGCTTTCCTGCCTGTGTGCAGGGCACTCGCTGGGTTGGGCGCTGCCTGGAGGCCTCACTTGGGAGAGGGTGGGGTGAAACCTCAGCTTCCAGGAGAGGAGGAGGAGGAGGATGCTCCAGACCATGTTCACGTACCTGCTCTGCAAGGCAGGCTGAGGCTGGCCGTGGGTTACTATTCTGGCATAGCCTCAGGGATAAATAAAAGGAGCCACATTCACAGGAATGCTGGCTCTCATAGCAGCTCCAGGTGTCAGCAGGGAAAAGGGCAGCATCTTGTCCTCAGCCAACCCAGACTGTTTCGAGGAGGAGTCCATTCTGCCGAGCTGGACCGTTTTCTCTCCGCTCCATTGCGGAGTGGCTGTGAGTAACGCAGCTCCCCTTGGGCCAGCATATTCCAAGCACGAACCAAGGGCAACATCTGGCCCTTTGAAATGATCCCAGAAGCACCAGACACAGCCTGGGATGAGAGGCAGGAGGAGTCTATAAACCTGAAGCAGCACCCTCATTTTCTGCTGCAGCAGTTTGGTACATGGCAACAAGGTCATTGGTGGGTCTGTTTTTTGTCTTTTAATTGGGAGGAAAATTTACAGCTTTGGAGTATCTGGCCACGATTGTACAGATGCTCCTTGCATATGCTGCAACTTGAGGCAAAACACAAAGTATCTTGCTATTAATATAAGCTAGAGCTCATCATGAAATAATCACGTCAGCAGAGATCCATCTTTTGGTGGAGGCGAGAGCTTGTCTGGGAGCCGATCAGGTTTTTCTCCGTGGACTAAACACTGAATTAGGACCAACGAGGCGGCAAGGACACGGTGAACAGTCTTGCCCTGTGAATGAGGGCAGTAAGTGAGGTTGTCACCGAGTTGCGTAAGCTCTTGACCTTTCTTGCTGCAAAGTGCCATCTAGTGTTCACAGCCAGCTCTGCCAGCTCCTCGCCTGCCAGAAACCGCCGTGCAGGCTGCAAGCAAAAAGAGAAGACTAAAGGGAAGGCAGACAAGCAAACAACCTTTAATTGTGAATAACCAGATGTTGCCGGTCTTTAATACATGACTGTAGTGACTTAGGCCGGTGAAGCTTCTTTATTATGCGATGGAATAGGAGGTGTTTCAACTGAGTTAAAAAACTAACCTGGGTCTCAGAAAGCAAAGTGGAGACTGTGCTGAAGGAGCCTGGTGTGGGGGAAGCAATTACGGAATTTCATGCGTAAAATATATGCCTGATGACGTGTCAAATTTGTATGTGCCATGAGCGCTGTGGCATTGTTAATGTTGTTCGTGTTGCAGCGGTGCTTCTGTGTGCACGTGAGGGCGGTGGAACTGGGCTCAACACGGAGCGGCGCAGGATGGTCCCGTCCTTGCAAGTCTGCAAGGCAGCTGCTCGAGTAGGTGAATCCAGGAACACCTTAATGACCATCACCCACTGTGTAGGTGCATGCAGGGTAATTGTGCATGCAAATTCCTCATGCAATAGCAAATGTACTTCATAAGCCTAAAATCAGACCCAGCAAAGACACAGTTTAGCAGCTAAAGTGCAGGGATCAGGCAGAGCGATCCAGAAGAATGCTTAGAAATGGGAGGCGGAGGGGAGGTAAAAAAGTGCACAAAAATAACTCTGCATCCGAATTTTTACCTGGGGCATCTTTCATGCTGGGCTGGGGCTGTCCTGATTGTCATGGAAATTTCCTGCCACGTCTGATGACCCCTGAAAGCACCCCGAGCACAAAGATTGTTGTTACTATTTGTTGTTATCTGCAAAGCGCTGGTAGCACGTAGAAGTGCCAGAGGATTCATGCCTTGAGTTTTTCTCATATAGTGGCCGGGAGCAGAGTCTAATTAGCCCAAACAACGTCCATGATAGAGAACAACTCTCCTGACAGGGAGCAAATTAGGTCTCTGACCTAGCAGAGCATTTAACCATGTGCCACATTTTGTAGTACGTGTGTTTCTGCATTAAGACCTGGATGATGTAACCTTTTGCTGCCTCTAATTTTTTTGATTGCAGTATGAAGCACAGCTCAGCTTGCTGGCTCAGAAATCCGTGTGTACAGTATTAATCTGCTTTCTAAACTGACTCCTTGTGTCTGGACAAAACACCAGGGGTTCCTCCTAAACCAAAGGATCTTTCTTATCTACTTCCCATTTTGGAGTTTGGGAAGCAGAAGTTGACTCTGAGCTTGCAGGCATCACCTCACTGTTAGAACTGACATGGCCTTTATGAATTTCTCAGAAAACTCCTTGGTAATAAGGACTTTATGAGGAGCTACATGTCCCTCAAAGGGAGTTTTGAGTTTAAGGTTTTACCCTGGATCATGTCATGCCCGTCCTCTGCAGGATGGGCTGGGAGTAAGTCTGATTCCCAAGCCACATTATGAGCTTGGTGGTTTCAGGATGGGGAGAACAGGAGGTTTAAGGAGGAGACTCCAGATGGAAATTGGTGGGTGTCACACTTGATGATCTGCTTACATCCTTGTTCAGAAAGTGTCTGGAAGAGGTGCCACAAAATACTTTCCTATGATACATACTCTTTCCCCGTACTCGTTGTTGGGCATCTGAAATCGCTGTGCTAGATGGACCTTTGGTCCAACCCTATGTCACTGCTCTTATCTGCCTCGTTCTTCATGAATTCCAACCTCTTCTGATCCACTGCATTGTTGCCCCTGCTGTGACAGGGCTTGGTACCACAGAGGGCAACCCCACTTCTCCATACCCTCCCCACTGTGAAGTTGTACCTGCTCACATACTGCATGAAGCTGCTTGATGAGGTGGCTGTGCATGGAGCCTTCGCAGCCCTTGCCATGTGTATCCATCTCTTCTGAGCTGGGAGGGATAGTGTTACAACCTATGCCAAGTTACAAACTGCTTGGGTCATCTTAAGTTTTGACGGAAAGTGAAAACAACGATGGGTATTTATAAGCTCGTGCTATGAGTGATTGTTGTGACTGTTTCTCATTTGTGCTGTCCAGAAGTGCCTGCTGGTCCCATTCCTGAGTGAACGCGTAGATGTCCACAGGCTCCTCAATTAGCACTACAAGAGAAATACAGCTAAGAGAGGGCTTCTAAGTTATGGGGAGGCAACCTCAGAGGTTTGCACGTCAGGGGTACAGCTCCCCTTGCAAGTGGAACCGCCAGTTCTTTATTAAAGTGTGATGCAGCAACATATGCCCGAGAGTACAGAGTGTGCTGAGAAACTTGAACCGGGTTTGGATTATTGTCATGTACTCAGAGCAGCAACATTTTGCAGTTCAGATCTGAAGAGAGGGGGTAAAAAGCCCATCCCTTTCTTAATTAGTTACAGCACAGTATGTTTCTTCTTGTGCCACCTCTTGGCCATCAGACTGTGAGGCTTCATATGAGGACTGGAGCATCTCATATGATGTAACTGTGTTAAACCTGCTCTGCTCCATGCTGGTTTCGTGGAAGAAAAGAGGCAAATATTGTAAATTAGCACAGAAGTGTATCCTGAAATATTTATATTTCTTCCTTGGTTCTTTAAGGGGCTTTATGACAGGCATGGTCTGGGTTTTGGTGTAGAATCCTACCAGCTGGTGCGTGCTCAGGCTTTGAATATGACCATTCCAAACCCCCGAAGCTTTTCCAACTATAAAAATAACACTGTAGTTTTCCCAGCATGAAAATTAATTATTAAAGGAGAAGGTTATCCACCATTTACTCGGTTTACCTCCTCTCCACTGCACTTCCAGTGTAACTTTTTGGATTTATAGACTGTATCGTGAGAAGGATCCCTTGGAGGCACAGGGCGACTTTTTCAGGAAATCTTCCATCAACTTCAGAACTTTGGGTTGAGGAAAATGACATTTTTTTTAGACTGTGGTTCACAAATTCCAGAGTTCATGACTTGTGCAGAGTCAGGAAAAGGTAACTAATACAAGCAGCACAAGCTTAAGATTTGCTACCCAAGAAGAGCTGAAATGCCCATGGCAATATTTTCAGAAATGTGCGAATTGAGAGAAGATTCACACAGCTGTGGTAGAGAAAGCTCCTTAGATAGGTGCTCATGCTTGAGGTGAGGTTTCTACATGGCAGATCATCCATTACATCCCCAAGTAATCTGTGAAAATAGTTAATTGTCTCCCTGTCACATAAGAAATGCAAATCTGGTTTGTAGCCTGAGTTCGTGTGGCTTCCATTTCTAGCCGGTGATTTCAGTTAGGTCTTGCTGGTGAGCTCTTCTAACCAGGACTACCTGATTTTTTGTTTGGAAAGCATGGATGCTGGCCTAATTACTAATTACTGATTGATAAAATGAACTTAATAATATATTAGAAAAATACCTTCAAATATGACTTACATATGGCCCAGCTTTACTGCCTCAGTCACTGCCTGGAATGGTTTATCCAAGCACTTATCTTTAAGCCTCAAAATAATTCCACTGAACTCAGCAGTAGAAGGCAGCCCTCGGTATTAAAAATAAAATCTCCAACCCCAGGATCTTACAGTTTTAAGACCCAGCAACCCAAGTGTTTGCCAACTGCAATCGCTCTTTTCATTTTAGCTTCTCTTGGGCATATTACGTGACTCTAGTTTTACTCATTAAAGTCTCAGATTGTGCTTGTTTGTTAACAACCGTTAGGGCAGGGGTTCTTACTCTTAATTGGCACCATCTGGAAATGAGAAGGAAATGGCTCAGGATGAACGCAAAGATGAGGAAAAGCCTTGCACTCTTCCACGGTTGCAAAACTTGCCCTGTTTGGAATAGCCACACTTGACCTGGGAACCAGCTCACCCTCTCTTTCTGTTGGGGGCTGGAGGGAGTGGGAGATTTTCTGTCGGGAAAAAGATGATCTACATGTTGCCAGCAGACCCAGAGAATAATCATTTAAAAGCAGAAAGTTTCACAATTTGGGCTGCTGGCGAACTAGTCCTTTTTATGCAAATTAAATATCTTTGTTCCCAGGTTTTTTTCCCAATCTTGCACCACTCGTTCAGCATTTCCTCATTTTCTGGCACTGGTTTCCATAGCTGCGTGCAATCACACTCTCTCACAGATGTCATTCCGTGTTCAAAGCACTGAATGCTACGGGGCATATTAGTGGTTTTATGCTTTAGATCTATCTTTATGTAACTTCAGAGCTCATTAATATATACCATTTTGTGTGATTAAGAAACAACAACCTGGCACATGAGAAGCTTTGAACAGGAGAATGGATTGCAAGGGAAATGGCTTTCTTCTCATTATGCAGATTTTAAGCTAGACATGAGATGGGCCCAGTGAGTCAATGGACAAGGTACAACTTCTGCAAGGTAATCATTCCCCGACTGCAGCCGAGCAGACTGTGCGTCAAAGAACAAAACCCAGAAAGAGTCAAACGCTGTCTGAAATGTGAAGGTTTTCACATCGTGATTTCACAACAGCAGATGCAAATGAGTGAACAATCCCATGATGGTCCTTTTAATGCTGTTTAAAATCTCAGGGAAAGCCATTCTCATTCGCTGTGTGAAAAGCTGAGGTGTGGATGTGCCAGAGAGATGGGATCACTATGAGCATCTAAAAGCACAGACCAGAAAGGTGTAAATACTCTGGCTGTTTGTTGTCGCAAGGGTAGGAACGGACGATGTGACATGCTTTAATTGTGCAGAACAAAAGGCCTTTATTTTTAGTAACAACCTGGTTTTATACATTTTCTAGTACAGTGTTTATTCTACGTGCCCTCTTCTGATTGGTTTCAAGTTCATTCTTCAGCCCAGAGATGAGTCGACCCTCCAACCATCCACTGACCCCGCCTTTCCGCTTTGCCCAAACAACACACCTCCTGCTCACCAGACTCACCCCCCTATACTTGTTTACTGGTGGCTAACTTGTACGTTTCCATTTCTTTTAAGGGTACACTTGTATTTGTTCAAGGCTAGTTAGGCTTCCCTCAGACCTGCCAAGTCTGCCCACAGTTCATGAAGTGCAGTTTCCTGGTAGTTACAGCTTGAAATGTTGACTCTAACACTGCTCTGCCAATGAAGGATTAAGAGTGTGTGTGCCAGAGTGTAGTTCTTCTCTAGCTGGGGTTGCTGGCTTTGAAGGATTGAGGTGATGAGTATCTCCCGCACCGTATTGAGTGATCTGGGAATTTGTCTGACTGTCAGTTCTGACTTTTCAAGCTGCTTTCTGCCTAATGGCACCAGCTTTTCCCCTGTTCACCAAAGCACAGGCTGTTTTAGCAACCCATGACAGAAGCGATTGCCCTGTCAGGTTGTGTGCCTGTCCCTGACATGTCTGTCTCTCCTGCCAGGGTGTCCTGATAACCTCCCAAGAAGATCACAGAGTGCAGGCTCACATCCTCGCTCATGCTGTGATGGCTGCATCGATGAGGAGCCATGGGAGAAGGCAGGAACCAAAACCAGCTCAGGATACGGCATCCAAAACCAGAGCTCTAAAGGTAGGGAATCTGCTTGATGGATTTGATAGCAGTCAGAATGCAAACACGGTCCTGAGTGGCAGGGGGGGGGTTTGGTGTGAGGAGGAAGGGGAACAGTGCCGCCAGAGAGCTCTAAAGGTAGGGAATCTGCTTGATGGATTTGATAGCAGTCAGAATGCAAACACGGTCCTGAGTGGCAGGAGGGCATTTTGGTGTGAGAAGGAAGGGGACCAGTGCAGCATGAAACCAAAAAGACTGTTTCTGAAGTATCTGTAATGTTGTAGGTGCATGTGCTTAGGCATCACTGAACAAGGCAGAGATGCACCCCGCCATCCCTTCGAGGAGTCCATATTGCTAAGGAACAGTTTTCCAGAAAAAAAGAAAAAAACAAAAGATATTTCGCATTATGATGGTTGGGATTCTGCTATCATTGCAGCTTGGGCAATGGCAGTAATGAAAAATCTGGTGTATAATACACTCAATGCACCCTAAAACCTTCCAGAAATGGTCAGGCAAACACATTTTTCCTGTCTTAATCCCTGAGTTTGTGTTAAAGGGTATGTGACTTGAGTAGCAATGCAGCCCCTGGCTGGCTGGAGGGGTGAAGGGGAGATCACACAACCCACAGCTACTCCACGCATCTCCCCTGCACTGGGCAGCTTTCTCCCCTTTTCCCTTCTTTCGCATTCAAAGAGACATACTGATTATATGCAACTATGACAGCAAATTGTGACTAATGTAGGAAATGAAAATCCCTGCCTGATAGCACAGAGATCTTAGACAGCTACTCTGCAATTACTGCCTCGCTACAATTTCTGCCGGGTGTTGCTTCAACACAATACTGAGCACAGGCAATTTACCGCAGAGGTCATAAAAAAAATCTCATTAAACCCACACTGTTTAAGACCAGGTAGTTTCCCAGCTCCTATTTCTTTTTGGTGTGAAGCCTTGGAGGCTCGCTGGGTGGAAAAATCCCGCTGGTGTGAAGAGCGGCAGTCGCACGGGGAAGGCGAGCTGTGTGCTCTGCAGGAGGATGCAGAGGCAGCCGAGCTGCCGTCTGCTTCGCTCCCTGTCCTGCCGAACCAGGGGGATGTAACCGGCTGCTGAGCGTGCAGACAAGATGCAGGAAGGCTTGGAGCTGAGCATGTCTAGTGAGTAGACAATGGCCTGAATTTCAGAGCTGTTTCTTTCCTGGGAACAGCAAAACCCCTGGGGATTTGGCACTCCCTCCCACAGGATGATCTGTTGAATACTCCGCAAGATGCTGGACCAAATTCTCTTCGCAGCAGCATCAGGTGCTTGCAACTGCTGCTCGGAGCAGGCAGGGCCAGTTGGCTGCAGCGGGCATCATGCAAATGTGCTGATGTAGCACTGCCACGGGAGCTCCTGCCAGGACCCTGCTTGCAGCAGGCGAGGCAGGCGTGAGAGCTATCTTTGTGCAGTGTAATTTACTGACAGCCCCAGCTGTCCTGGCTCCTGTTTGGAGGAGGTGGAGACCCCTCGCAGAGGTGCCACAACTGTACCAGTCAGGGTGAATCAGCCTCTTGAAACAGCCACCACCCAGGAGTTTCACTGCCTTCAGCTGATGACCTGAGCCAGGAGACGGCATTTGAGCAGCCCAACCGCCTGCTGCAGGAGCCGGGTGGAGGGAGGAGCAGCGTGGGGAGCAGGTGCTCCATGGGCAGTTGTGAGCCTGGCTGGGGGTCGTCAGCTCTGGCTGGCTTTTGGGAAGAAACCCACCAGAGGTGGTCTGAGGAAAGTGGGTCACATCAATTCAGTCCAAGAGAACATGAATGTAACTCTGGACATTGAAAGAGCACAATGAAACAACCATCAGTTTACTGATCTTTTTCTTCCAAGAAAACGTCAATGTATATTTAAAATGAATTAATTCTCTTCCCATAACACCCTAGTTCATCCTTCCCCCGCCAATAAAGATTTGTTTTCCATTAGAATATTATAATTTGTAGAAAATACCTAATGTTAATGGAGAAACAACACAATAATATCAGTGACCCAAGGAGAAATATCTGTATATACAGAGAGAATTTAACCTCAAACACTCAGTTCACCTATTCATGTGTGATTTATATTGCCCCAGGCTCTGAGGCAGAGGAAACACTGACACCCTTTGATGTTGAAAGAAGCCTAGTAACTGGCCTTTGGAGAGATTTGTGATGTCTCTATCAGCCTGTCAATGGAAAACCAGGCAGTAAAGCCAGGCCCCCTAAAGATTTCAAGGCCTTGTAGGCAGAGGGATCGTGTAAGCATTTTACTTCCACTGAGTGCTTGAGAGGCTGAGCACAAGCAGCCGGGCTAATTGAGTGCTTACAGGGTGCTGTGCTGTAGTTGGCACCTCACAGCTCCCCACCACCGATGTCCTTTCGTTCCAGAAAATGTGCCGCTGTCAGTGATGGGGACACCCCTGGGGGACGGAGCGCTTTGGTTTCTGTTGCAGCCTAGTAGGGATGTGGTAGCCCATGGCCAAAGGGAGGAATAAACCTTGCTTATTAGAAATGGAAAACATTTTCTTGCATTTCTGCTCATTTCTGTGGTATTGAGCGTCCAGGGTTTTCCATGGTGCAAAATAGTCTTGAGTAGGTTTGACATCTCACATAGGAAAGGACAATGCTGCAACAATTAAAAAAAAAGTCACTATCAGCATATTCTGCACTGCACATCCCTGGCACGGGAACAGAGCATGCACCAAGGCTGGCAATGGCAAGCAGGTGGCAAGAGGGAACAGGAGCTCATGCTCCTTGTGAGTTGAATTCCCAGGCAATGTGTTGAGTAACACTTTGGAAGATGGGATTAAAATTCAATACAATGCTGATAGATTGGGGAAATGGCTTGAAAACAGTAACGTGCTGTAATAAAGACAGCTGTAGAATGGTTTACATTGAATTAGGGACTGCTGAGAAGGCACAGCAGGATCTGAGGATTACTGGGGATTATCATCTGAAGATGCATCTGAAATATGATGCTATTGCACAAACAAAGGACCAGTGCTCCATGTTCATACTGAGGCTGAGAGCTCAATGGAATTGGGTATGTCCAAGGAGAGGTACAGAAACCACCCAAGCACTTGGAAACAAGAGCGAGGGGGAGCTGTTGTGTACCAGTTGGCAAAGAAAGACTAAGGAATTGCTGGTGAGGGAGAGACTGTAGCAGCGAGAGACTGAATCTGCTTCCTGGTTGCTGAGAAACAAAAAGCAAAGCTGCAGAGGAGGAGAATGGGCAAGGACCCCAGTGAACAAGTGTCACTAAATGCCTTGCTCTGGTGACAGCTGCTGTGCTACCAGGAAAGGAATCATGCTCAGCTGCTGACTTGTGTCTAGTTCATTTTACATGTGGTGGAGATGAAAAGTTGTCTTTTTTTTTTTATTTTTAAAGCTCAATTCTGTTGGGCAGCAATGAAGGGGGCAGAAATATGGCAATAAATGTATTTGCTGCTCTGGCATAATAGCATTAGCGATGCCATATATTGTCCTTAACTTGTTTTGGTCCCTTTGGAACGCCCAACACTGGCATCATCCTCCCCTGTGTCTTCCCTTGTGCCCTTCAAGTGAAAGGACTGTAAAGCCACAGGCTTAAAGGTTGTGAACAGGAGATCCAAGGCAGGAGAGTAGATACCTGCAAATTTGCCTCACTGGAAAAGCGGAGAATAATTGTGGGTTCTGGTTTTCCAGGGAGCTTCTGTGGGGAACTAATAGTCTAGACTTGTCCTTTTTGAGGCCTAATTATGTCTCTCTGTCAAGCTATAAAAACAAGAGTCTGTGGCATCACAAGGGAAAATGAAAGCTATTGGCCTGTGTTCTGCCTTTAATAGGATGTCAAAGTCTAAAGCACAGTCTGACTGGGTTTTGACTTAGAAAAGAAAATGCAACTAATTAGGCAGTTTCTGAATATCCCTCTCTGTCTAATAGCTGTAGACTTGCAAATTGTAACATACTGGGAGCCCCAAACTCTCCGATCAGTGCTGCTGTCTTCCCTCCAATGGTGTTCAGGCTCCACTTGAGGAGTGTCACTGTAAGCAGGGACAGTTCCCTGAAAGCTTTGTGCCATCACAGCTCTCCATGTTAAGGAGATGGAGAAGCAAAGATGGGTTTCAGGTGTAAGAAGGTACAGCTGGTGAGAAGCAGGGTGCTTCATGGGAAGTGTCACGTGCTGTTGATGAATTGTTTTTTTACAACTTGCCTTGAAGATTTAATTCCAAAGTCTGAGAGTGAAGGAACATTTGGAAAGTACCTTGTGTATGAAATGCAGGCTTTGGGTATCACAGTCCCTGAATAAAAGTAACACACAGTGGTTTCCAACATACGTAAAGAAGTATGGGAGCTAGAATTCACCCCCAGATACCCCAGACATCTTATGTGTGAGCTAAAGCGGTTGGTCCCAACCTTCTTCTAGCCAAGGTGCTCTTTCATGTCCTGCTATTCCATCAGCACCCAAGTTCTGACTGTTAACTCTGTTCCCAGCCTCTTAGAGCTGCCTCCTTCGTGTTTGTATACCTTCACAAGCAAGCGCCGGAGGACAACATGATCATGTACCTCTAGACAACAGGAGGCGATGGCCTTTATTTGAACGACAATGCATTAATTACACCTTGGAGTCTGCTCTGGCAGGGAATGTTAGATGATGTCCTAGGGCTTTGCTCTATCCTTTGGAAGTTAGTTTGAGTTTTTTTCAAGTTGAAATAATTTCTTGGAGAGAGCTACATCAGTTTCAAGTTCTTTTTACCTTTCCCTTGTCAGCTGCCCTCATTCTGAACCAACGCTACGCTCAGCTGGCTCCTCATGTTTTACAGATGAACTGAAATAAAAGTGGAATTTGTCCCACTGTGAGAAAAAGGAAGAGGAAAAAAATAACCGTCTACAAGATTTTTCATGCAAGTCCCACATCCTTAGTTTTGCCCTCATTTTGACACGGAAATTTGATTGTCTTCTGGTTAGACATTCTGGGGCGCCTTTCTGGTTTTCATTCTTCTTTTCTGACCTGACTTTGGGTTAGTAGGGGAACTACCAGCTTTGCCTCACAGTCAAAACTAAACAATTCAAATAAAGAGGACATCAATGGGCAGGAAAAAAATGTGGCCTCAAAATGGTGATGTTTTTTTGATGTCACTTCTGCAAGATCTTGCAGAAGGATTTGAGTCAGGAAAGCACAGTCAATGAGTCCATAAGAAAATGGAAGGGGTTTCCGGGAGCCAGCCTGAAAAGAAAGAAAAAAAGGGTGGGAAAAGAGTGTAAAAGGAGAAAGACCTGAATAACCCAAAGGATCTTAGGAAGCGTAGAGAAACTAGAGCACCTGGATCTCCTCGGTGACTGCCAAAATACTGTGTGACATCACCTCAACAGTTGCATGAAGATTTGTAGCCATATTTTCCAATAACTGTGCAGAGATTTCACCCACAAATAATAGTTTCTGCAGACACAGCTAACCCATGCTGTAAAGCATGTCTTTTCCCAGGTTGTAGCTGGAAAAGAGACTCAAAGCAGCTTGGGACGAGCACTGGAAGCAGAAAACAGCTGCTCACTAGAAAACCTTGTCTAGGCAAACTGTTCATTTCTGGCTTTGCATGAGGATGCCTAATTTTGATGGACCCCCAGGTAACATAGACCGACATTGACCGAGGCAGTGGCATGGAAAGGAAAAGGAAAAGGACTTGGCCTTGACTTGGAAATGTCTTTAGCCTCGGGTCTGCCCTGTGTTCCCAGTTGTAGAACTGATGCCACTAAAAATGAGGGGGCAAAGCTACGGCCTTTCTATGGGTTGTTCCCAGTAGCCACCAGTTTTATTGGGAAATGCTCTGGGCAGGAGACAGTAGCTTCATTTTGGTGTAACCCCAAGGTACACCCATCAAGATGGCCTCCAGTCTGGGCAGGGACCGGTCACGGGATGCTTTCCAGGGCCCCTGGGCACAAGCGTCCCAAATCTTACCAAGAAGCTGCTTAGATAAGGCCTCTAGCTGTATTTTTTGGAAAGCCTTTGAGAATGGTCTTAACCTAAATGCCCATTTAAATCTTACTGCATCTTGGTAGAGGCGGATTTAAACATGTGCTTAAATAATTTCCTGGTTGTCAGCTGTAGCCTCAGTTGGATACTGCTGCCAGTTTAGCGACGATAGCCCTCTTCCAGGGTAACTAATGGGCGAGTTAGGCAGCATAGGAAGAAGGAAATGATAAATTACTGCTTCTGAGAGGATGGTCAGTGTGTTTGCTGTCCCCCCACCAACTCCTTCCTTCTGTAAACGTTCATCAGGGTTCCTCCAATCAGCACAAAAGCCTTCCTGGCTGCCCCGCATTCAGCACAGCTTGTCAGGAGCTTCCGAAATGGCACATCTGAGCACCAAGGCATGGGTTATTTTAAAGTGTTGACCTTGACCAAGGCAATCAGAAACTGCAAATACAATACAGGCTGCTTACAAAGGGATGGGGGAATTAATAACTGCAAAGCTCAAATTTTGCATGAAAAGTTATAAAACTGGAATTATGGGGGTGGGAGGGTCTGGGGTTTTCCCCCGTTTTCATCTGTACGACTTGAAGGATTGGAAAAGATGTGCTGCTCAAATAAAGGACTACTTTGGCCTTTTAATCTGAGACATAAAGATGATATAAAACATACCCCTGTGAGCTGCCATGTAAATGAATTCAAGTCAACTAACAGAGCAACCCAGCCGCTCCACTCTGCAATACAGGTGTTTAATTTGTGCATAGCAATCCCAGGAACTGAAAAAAGCCAGGGCCATTTCTCTCGAACATCCCCACACAAGCATCTCTCTCACAACAAATGAGTCTTTTTTGGGGGAGGAGGGGGTGTAAGGGGTGGGAAAAAAGGTCGCCGAATCCATGTTAGATGATGGCACAGATTCCTGGGTACCAAACACAAGGGCCGAGCAGAACAAAGAGATTTGCATTCTAAGTGATGCAAAGCAGCCAGCAGTGTTTTAATGTTGTGTTTGCTCTGTGATGTCTTCATCAGGCGCTCAAAGGCAGCGGCTCTGGCAGCCGTGGGTCCCCACGAGCCTGTCAATCTCCGTTTCCATGGTTTTCCTTCAGGCAGCACCACCGGCAGACAGCACGGAAACGGACCCCTGCAACCTGTTTTGAACAGTGTCTCTGATGTAGGGCCCCAGAGCGGGCATCAAACTAGCAACAAGCAGCAAGAAAATAACAATTTTGCTTTTCGCAGGTGTCAGAGCGGCAAACAAAAGGCTGTTTATAAAAGATGCAACATCCCCTTTTTGTTGATGTTGGCAGTTTAAAGTCAGCCGGGCAGCCGTGGAGCTGAGGAGGAGGTTTTGGAGGCAGTGTGCTGTGAGAGAGGGAGCTTGTCTTGAGCAATTCGGATTGTTTCTTTAATCCTAAGTAGGGCCTTCTCATCACCAAACTAATAGCTATTAACAGCATTTCAGTCGTTCCATTTGAGTCAATGAATTGGGCTAATTTCTTCAACTACAGGGTTTTCCCAGGCAAAGCAAGCAGAAGGGGCTCCCTCTTCCCTCACCTTGAAGAACACTTTTTCATTTAAATTAGAAGTTCAGAACATTTAAAGTGTTTGAAGCCATATTCAAGCATTGATGCTGAATATCAAGAGGTGAGTCCGTGGTCTTTTGCCACCGTGGCTGCCTGTGTGCAGTGCTAACATTTTCGACTGTGTGAAAAAAGCAGATGTCAGGAATGCTGGCAACCAGACCAGTGAATTTCTGAACAACTCTGGTTAGGAAACTTCACCTCTTGGTCCCTCAGTTTCACCATGTGTGAAATATGGATAATGATTTTTTTTTTCTCTAGTGAAGGACATGGAGTTTTACGCTCAAATGTGATATAAAGCTCCTGGTTATCCTTGTGGTGATCATGATACAGGGACTGGAGATGATGCAATTCCCTTAAGGAACATTAAAGAAAATCAATGGGTCAGGTGCTGACCAAGTTACAAGAGAATCTGCTTTTTCCTACCAATTGGATGACTTTATCACAGCTGCTCAGGGAGATGCTGGGAGCCACCAGCCTCCTTGGCTCCTGTTTCCTTTGCACGGCATCTGCCAAGCCAGGAAGAAGCCAGGGGTCGGGAGGCTTTGGGAGCGTTGCATCCCAAGCTGCCTTTTTCTTTCTTTTTTTTTTTTCCTGTAGTGGAAAGACTTGAGTGATCATTTGGTCTTATGAATCTTATAGTTTCTGTTCAGGAGCTGACATGGTCAGCTGGGAGCTTACAATATGAGACTTTCACACTCATCAGGGTCTTCCACAGCAAGGTTTTTTCCTTCACACATCCGTACGTTGGAAGTCAGTGAGCTGTGAGGATGGCAGCCCAGGTTTCCTGGCTCTTTTGGGGCTTTGTGGCTCCAGTCTCCTCTTTAGTTTTCTAAAAAGAAGCTGCAACCTTGTATTCCAGCTCCAGATTTCATGCTTCCCACTGCTTTGGAGAC
>NW_010408695.1:28108-39512 GCF_000710305.1 Buceros rhinoceros silvestris | reverse complement strand
CTCTTTCATTCTCTCTAATGGAAAAGGTCAAAATGCTTGTGTTTTTGTTCCAAATTAGCGTGAAAGCCAATGGAAAAACCAGCCAAGTCTCATGCAAAACAGAGACTTCTGTGGGTCTCAACATGACGCACTCCTGTTCGTGGTTTGACTGAAGTTATCCAAAGTACATTCAGTAAGTGCTGTTCCTATCCTTACAAAACTCACCTCCTACGCTATCAGATGCTTTCAGCACAGGCTGATTTAATCGTTTACCTATCATGAAGTGGCTAATTATTTCCTGCACAGTATCTGCACACGCAGCAGACTGAAGTCACTGGGTGTATTCAGAGACGTCAAGAGTGTCAGGGAGCAGATACAGGTGATGCAGCACTGCAACCAAAATCCCACCCTGACCCTGTGTTTAAATGAATATTCACAGGAGCTGTGGAGAAAATGAGACTGGGATTGAGAAGGCTTTCAAACTGGTTCTGACACACCGGTTATGATGTCAGTAACCCCCAGTTCATATACTGAGCATGGCATCTTATGGTATGGAATATCCCTTTGAATGGTTCGGGTCATCTGTCCCGGCCAAGCTCCATCCCAACTTCTTGTGCACCTGCACGCTAGCAACACATGGGAAGTAGGAAAACCCTTGATTTCCTAGCAACAGCTAAAAACATTGGTATATTAATCAATGTTTTTTCTCATACCAATTCCCATACTGAAGCCAAAACACAGCACTATTCTAGCTGCTAAGAAGGAAAATTAGCTCTATCCCAGCCAAACCAGTACCGGTTATTATTATTTTGGACTTTAACTGTGGTGTTAAATAAAAGCGAAGCTTTTTTAAAATGAATACCATTTCTATTTAAAGCAGTGATTAGCACCAGAACAAGGCCAGGTGCATCCATCCTGACAGTACAGGAAAGTATCAGCAGTTCCCAGCATTGCTAACCACTGTGTACAAGGTTTCCTTGTCCCAGGAATAGTTAAATTCCTTTTTGGCTGATAGAAACAACACATTTGTTCTCAAATATTACTGTAACATGCAGAATTTGCTCTGACTGTCTCAGGATCCAACTGTAGAGCAGAGTGAGCATTCAATGAAATGAACGGTGGCTGGCATGAAGGGAAGGGGTGAACAAGCCGCAGACTCTAGCAGAGATTTCTTTTGATCAGAGGAACTGCTCGTGACTTTTGCTCGGTGTCTCATGATAAAAAAAAAAATCCTCTGGTGGAAAAAAGCTGTGCCTATGTCACAGCAGAGCCAGAACTGGCAGCTGTAGTGCCTGGACTATTTTTTTTAATGAGTAATTGTGTTTTCAGGGTATTGCATGATCACACAAAATGCAGCTTTGAATTGTTTCCCAGCTTTGCAAATAGGTGTGGGTTAGAGCGAACAACCAGGCAAAGCAGAAGTGACTTTATTCAAGAGTGGTTCAGAGCCATACTCCTGTGGAGCGGGGTAAAGGGGATGTGTCCGGGGAATTACTGGAGGGAATTGGGAACAGCTTTTGCTTTAAAACGGAGGCCTTTGGAGAAAGAAAAAAAATCTCATCTGCTCTGTATAGCTGCACTGTTATTTATGGACAGGGCCTGAGCTGGAGGGAGGGAGGGGTGCTGAGGAGGTGCTGACCTTGTGTTCTCTCCATCGCTTTGTGAACTCTCTTCTAAAATCAGGAGATTTACAGATGTATTTGTTTTGGAATAGCAAGGCTTTGTTCTGGTTTGGAATAAACCTCTCCAGAATTGACTTGTCACCCATGTGGGTAAGATTTGAGGGGCTCACTGACTGGTTTGCAGAAACAGGCTGCTCACGTAGAGGGAGGGAGCCTTACCTGGGAAGCCACTGCCTGCCCCAGTGGAATAAAACTAGAGTGGGGGGAAAAAAAACATTGCAATTCCACAATGAGATTATGCACAGAGTTACCCCAAGAGCTGGGCAGGGAGAAGCTTGTTAACCTCTTGTATGCTGGAAACCAGCTAGCACCCTTGAGCCCATCACCGGATTAGTAATTATTCTGTAGGATCTCCCTCCTGTGGGTGTATTTCCATTCCCACACTTTGATTTTGCAGCACAATCTCACCATTACCATCACTACTATTTTATCTGCTAGACTTACAGTTTCAGTCGTACTCCCACGAAGCAGGGATTTATCATATAAGAAGTCTTTCTAACTGTCAGATTTATATTATTCTTTGGACCTGTGGTTGAGAAAGGTGAAAAATAAAATCAAATAGGACAAAGAATTTAGCACAGCACAGTGTGCATGAGGTACCCTGAGCAGAGACGACACACTCAGGGTGAAACAGAAGTGGGAAAAAGTAATTTTATCTCAGCATTTGCTTTGGCTGACTTCTCAGTCGCCAACATATTAATGGCTCTTCCCCTAGCAACTACAGAGCTTCCAACATGCAACTATTCTTTGGTCATAAAGACAAAAAAAGGAGCTTGCCAGAACAGAGCTACCCCATTCTGGGCTGCTGACAACAGTCCCAGACTGTCCATATGCTCTGCTGCACTCAGAAGTGGTAAAGCAACATTTTTCCTCCTGCTGGGCCGGGGGTGTCCCTGCGGTTGTTATTGTTTCCATCCAGACCCTCTCCTCCTCCCTGGAGCTCCTGCCTGTTCTGTTTCAGGCTGTACCGATAGCAATGTCACAGCCCCTGAGCGCCGAGGAGAGCGAACAGATGTAGCTGTTGTCGCTTCCCTGCGAGCTGGTGGTGGCCTGTCTCACTTCATTCCTAGAAATGGCTCGTGCGGGATGGCTGTGAAGTGGCTTAGAGGGAAAAGGAGGAAGCTGGAAAGCTGCTCGCACAGGGCAGGTCAAAGCAGAGGTGAGTGACTGGCCCATGTCCAGCAGGGAGGAGCAGGACCTGCCACCTTTGGGGCTACAGAGGCTGAGAGTAACCTCTTTTTCTGATGGGTTGTGTGTAATCGATGAGATGTGTAGCGGGGAGTGAGGTGGCAAAGGACTAGTGGCTCCCTGACTCCTGTAGGGGAGAGACAGGCTGTTCTCAGTTCCTGCTCAGCAGGTATTCAAGGCTCTGAAGGGTTTGGTAGAGATCAACTACAATGTTCCCTCTCTCAGTGAGCGCCATGGGTGTGGATTCTCCCTGCACACAGGCAGACCATGTGTGTTAGATGTGACGCCCCCGCAAGTACTGCCTGTGAAGGCTGTGTTGTCTTCACAGTATGGTTCATCATCAAGCCTACATTTAAGCCTGCATTTTAAAGGGGTGATCCCCATTTTCTCCTCCGTCTCTCAGCTAGACACTCCCATGTTGCTCAAGTCCAGCCAAAATCTAATCATGGAACAGGCTGAAGAAAAAGTTGCTGGTACACAGAATAGAGAGGTAATGATGGTGGGAACCTGGCCTTATACCTGCTGAGGATGACTGTGAAACTGCACCCTGGCATCATCTAATTCTCTGTTATTAAGCATCCTGATGTTTTGCAGCAGAAATCCTGGCCATTTTACTGATCTGGAGGTTCCTGATGCAGTGGACATGCTCAGTCAGGTCAGTAGAAAAACTGAAGGTATATCAAAAACCAAATTTCTACTTTTAGCCATTAGCAATAGAGGGAGAAATTCATTGTTCTGATTTCTTTCCATGAAAGATGAGAGTAGACAAAACACCAGTTTTTTTCCACTTCTAAATTTATGGTCTTGCCAAAGCTGCTCTTATCACAACTTCCTGTGCTTTCAGACGAGGATGTTCAGTGCTGCATGCTGTCTTTCAGGTAAGGATTTCTGTGTTTATCTGCACGCTCACTGCCAAGGCAGATAAGAGACTTTATTCTCTATATTATCACTGTTTTTCTCCTTCCTAGGAGCCAGTCTGACTTTAAAAAGAGGGGTAAATATTTGATCTTGTTTTGCAGACCTAAAGTGAGGCTCTGGGATTTTTATACTAAAATAATCAGCTTGAAGAGGCTTCTTCAGGTTCTTGGGCTAAAAACTTCCCTTTTGCTAATATTCGCTTGCTCTGTTCATTATTCTGTGCTAGACTCTTCCCTCCCCTGATCGCATGTTATCACCTTCCATGGAACAGCTGTGTCATTGCTAAAGGGTGTTAATCTTCCCCTTTCTAACACCTTATTGACAGCTAGAGTGAGGGAGGCCCCCAGTCCTTTCTGACTTGGGTGACTTCTCAAAACATTCCTTTTTTAGCTTCCTTTTCATTTCCTACCCGTTCTGTGGTACCCTGACCTGGAGAGGTACCCACAGCCTAGCGCAGCCCTCCCTGAGCTGCTGCAGCCAGGTTTGAAATGTTCTGCCTCTGTCAGTTCTAGCAATGATAACCAGGAGCATATTCCCTAACAATGTCAGGGGACAGTAAGCCACAGGTAATCAATAAGCACAATACCTATGGCACACCAGAGCCCAGAATAGAAACTGCTCCGGCAGGTGGGACAGCTGGCATGAATTTTTATTTAGCGGTTGTGAAAAGCACCGTGGCTTTCAGCGAGACAAGAGCAGCACTGACAGTGACAGATCCCCCATTACATTGTGCCACTGAACACAACGAGCCATTTCAACAGATACAGTTCATTTTTCCTGAGAGTTTTGTAATGGCTTGGAATTAGTCTAGAATTTCATTTTTCTGAATCCCCTTTGCCTGCCAGTGTTCTGAACAGCCCTGCAGTTTCCAAGGTCACCTTGACTTTCTGGAGGTCTGGAGAGCTGCCTTGACACTAGAAAGGTCCAGGGCAAATTGGCACGCTGAGCTGATTGCCCATACAGATCTGCCTTAGAGCAGCCAGTGCAGCAGTGGGCACCCGCTCAGGATTTCTGCTGTCCCTCATGAGTGCTGGGTCCATCTTTGCCAGAGGCAGCCTGTTGTGCAATGGAGGAGCAATAGCAATCACCTTCTTTTTAGTCTTGACTGTTAAATAAATGTAGATATTCAGATCTATCTCACATTTAGCCTGGAAGTGCTGAACTTGACAACAGATTGACTTTTCCTCTAATGTCAGTGAAAAGACTGAAACCACTGAGCCCGCCTCAGGCTGGTGTCACTTTGTAGAGGTCTCCCCATGGGTGATACAAGACACCTCAACCAGCAGTTCCTAATAGGAGACATTAAGCAGTTAATCAACAGCAGCCGTCCCAGCCTCCTCTTGGAGTCACTGCAGCAGAGAGGTGGCCACCAGAAGTGGGACCTGAACAACCCACTGCTGATACAACCATAATTTCCCACTGAGCCTAAGCATTTCTGACAGTAGAAAGCATTTACCAGTGGACTGCTGAGCAGATCAAGATGGATACAGTTCTCTTGTTGTTTGGATTAGGAGGTAGGACTAGAAAAAGGAGACAAATGGGGTCATAAAAGAAATGTAACGTTTATTTTATAAAGTGATTTACTCATCCTACCTCTCCAGGATTTAAAACGCAGCTGAGTGCGACACAGGGGTTTGAGTACAGAACTGAGAACTTGGGGAGCAGGGGCTTTTTGCAGGACTTGAACTGATGGTCTAATTTTACTCCCAGTGTAATTGGAGTTATTTAATTGACTATGATTATTGAATTTATTAGACTGGCCAAAACTGAGGCAGTACTAATAGGCAGTGTGTGCCCAGAATGGCTTTACCTGACAAGTAATACCCATGTACAAGTGCTTGCACAGTGACAAGTTGTATCCTAATCTGAAGATACATGTGCTGGCTATGACTGTCAATTGACTTCAGCCTTGACCCCTATGAACAGCACGTTCCCCTTCAGATCCCCCTTCTGTGGGGCTGCAATTCCAAATATCCTGCTGCATCTCCAAAGCCATCAGCAGATTTCTCTGGGCATAGACTGGGCGGTGACACTTTCAGGTCGGCTTGGCCAGCTGTACAAGACCTAGGCCAAGGCAGCGAGTCGTTAATGGAAGAAACACAGGCCCCCGGTGGAAAGTATGACCATCAGGTCATCTGGCCACCAGCTGATTCCTTATCAATAAGCGATGCAGCAGAAGGCAAAGTTGTATTAACACGTGCTGAGTGGCCACTGTCACATGGCGAGGCTCTGCACTTGCAGTAATAACCTGGTCTCGATATTCTGGAACCCATATCAAAGCTGAACATGCCGGACACCTTTTTGTTCCCCCTTTTTTCTTTAGTTTGATTTTTATGCAACACATAAGTAACTTGCTCAGCTGAACAGCCCTAGCTGAGTCCTAGCACGTGAGCCTGCGCCCCGGGGAGCTGAGCTGGCTGGCCAGCACCTCTGTGGGATCAGTCAAGCCGTCGCTCGCTGGCTGGGTGCGCTTGCCCTGCAATAGTTTGATACGGTCATAAATTACAATGATTCTTTTTCCCATTTCATGAGAAGGAAGGCCGTCAAAAACTGGCTGAATATTTGATCTAATGTAAAACGAAAGAAGAATGCACTCAGCCTAGTAATAAGTTTGCTTCAGGATGTCGCCTTTGTTCGCTCTGACCAAACTGAGTGCCTGGAGCTCGCAGCCAGACAGTGAAAAGAAGTCAGAATATTATTTAAAAGATTGGTGAGGTCACAGTGCCCTGAGCCTCTCGGGTCAGAATTAATCTTCTTGGCACAGCAGCCTGCGCTGCTCAGCCGCCTGGGCTCGCAGGCACATTCGTGTGGAGCAATGCCATCCAGTGGTTGCTCAGACTCATCACAAAGCCAGTGGCTCCTTCCTCAGGGATATCGCCCCAGCCGAGAGGTTTCCGCTCTTGTTCCCAGCTAAGGCATTTCTCAGATATTAAGAAACTGTGACAGTGGCCAGCTTGATAGCTCCCAGCTTCTTTGGCTTTTTGCCTGTAGAACCCAGGTATGTTTTAAGTAGCAGCCATTTGAAAATGGTTAATAGACATTTTTTTTGTAAATAACATTTTATGTATGCAGTCCAAACACATAAATTTATCATCAGGCCTGAACTTTGGAGTGGGGAATTGCTACATGGAGCCACATGGAAAATGATGCTGATTTGGGAGACAAAAATGCAGTCTGTAAATGCAACTTTCTCTGTCCAAAGCCCAGGAGTTACTGAGGTCCCTCAGTGGGACATTTTACCTTGAGGATGATGCCCAAGGAAAGGATGAACAAGGGCTGGGCTGTGCAGAACCTTTCTCCATCCGTGTCACGTTTTAAACCACCCGAGTATTGAGGGCTACACAAAGACTGGACGTTTAGTGGGCGGGGGCGCTTTAAACCTGACCAGCAGCATCCCCTCTCTTGCCTTCTCCCAAAGACCTGCCATTGCACGGTGGCACAGGCCAACGTCCCATAGTGCCTAAGTTAAGACATCAACATCGTTTGCCTGTTGTACTCCCCAAGTCAGATGTAACTGCACGGCCACAGATGTGGATGACACCGGCGATGCATCAGACATGGCCCATCCCTGGTGCATCCAAGCGTAGGCTCTGGCTGTGCTGAAGGGTCTCACCAAGACACAGCCCTTTGCAGCTGGGTGGACTTACCCAGTAGGCCAGACCCTCCGTTACACTCGGGCCCTTTCACGCTGCTGCCGAGCCGCCAGCCAGGGTTGTGCCGCGTTCCAGCGTGCTGCCGCTCCTGCTCGGCGGTACAAATTCCAATCAGGCGAGACAAAGCCCACCGGGTGCTGCTGACAACAGGTGTCTCATTAAACATCTCTCAACCTTACAGGCATTCGCATTGACAAGAACCAAACTCACACTCAATCACAGCTTAATCACAGCCAAACTCTATTAACAAGTCATACTAATTACCAACTTCTAACAATTTCTCAGGTTCAGAGGCAAAATCTCCTTTCTTTATAGATGAAAACAAACTTGTGATACTCCAGCTCTGGCCATAATTAGGTCCTTTTAAACAAACCAAAAGTAAAATAAAAATCCAGACGGATCCCTCTGTGATAATGGTGCTGAAAGTACAGTCGTACAACGAGATGTTTTGTTTGTTTTAATTTTGTATTTGCTATGTTGCCCACAAGGGTCCAATTATCTTGTTACAGATGCTTGTTATCAGTTTTATCCACTTGTCTTTTTTTTTTTTAATTTTTTTTTTTAAGAGGGGGAACTTTTAACCAAGAATCCCACAAGGGTCCAATTATCTTGTTACAGATGCTTGTTATCAGTTTTATCCACTTGTCTTTTTTTTTTTTAATTTTTTTTTTTAAGAGGGGTAACTTGTAGCACAGATTGCTGGCCTGCAGGCATCCAGAGATCAACAACCAGCTTTCTGTGATACCAAGCCCCCTGTGAAACAGGCAGTCCTTACCCACAGCATTCATAATGCAAAGGGTAAAACGAACAGAGGGGAGGGAGGAGCTTGCACTGGATTTTGGGTTATGGTGGAGTAATCTGGTGTGTTCAAAAGTGGCCTGAAGATGGCAATTCTGCCATGGCTAAGAACAACTCTGACAAACTTTGGTTTTAACACCTTGGGAATTAAAATGCAGGTTTTCTTTTTAATAGCGTGAAGCGCCGCCTTGCAACTAAACAGAAAGCTCTTAAGACGTGGCTTTGAATTGTGCGTGTCACTATTCATTATTGTCCCCTGGTATGTTCAGCACACGTGTAATTCTGTGTTAACCTGGACACCTTCCTCCATTGTGAGGCTGTGCTGAGTGCCCGAGCACTTGAGAACGCACTTGTGTAATCAATACGCTTACAAAAGGGTACGTGTAAATAACGTGAAGCATCTGACTTGAACTGATGGGGCGGGGTGGGGGGGTGGTATCGCAGCTAGGGCTAATGCCTTGTCCTTAACTCCTGCTGCTGCTGGAGAGGAGAAAAACCCACACAACAGACAGAGTTAAGGACTAACATAAGATTTCCCAGCATTTGTGGTTCAAGGCAGAAAGCCTCCTCCGAGCACCTGCAGTGCAAAATCCAGGAGCTGGTTGTTTACCTGTTCTTGGGTTTTGTTTTTGTTTGTTTTTCCTTTCCTTAATTTTAAAAGGAAATTAATGTTTCTCTGGAAGATAATAAAGATGCAGCTCAGCAGAGACTCACCAACTCAAGGCTTAGTGTAGGCAGTTGTTTTTACCTCTGGTTCAGGCAGTTTTGTTTGTTCAACAAGTTGCAGCAGGATGAACACAGGATACCTGAAGCTCCTGGGAGAAGGCTGCACCTCCTGGGTTAGCTTGGTGTGATGTGGGATCCCAATGCCTCTTGCTGCGAGGGTCGGTATGTGATGTGACAGCTCTGTGGAGCTGCAAGTACCCAAAAGGAGCTGCAGGGAGGAATGGGGTGGCACCCAGCTTTGGTGGAGTGAGGCAAACCCATCCACATTCGCTTCCCCCCACGCAGCCCCACAGGCTCTGTCCTTTGCTTGCCTGCGCTGCTGGAGACCAGCTGCAACCCCCATGTGATGAAGAATGACACAGTGGCTTAATGGCAATGTCAGAGAGGGAGAATCAGTCAAAGAAATTATTGGTACTTGGCAAGAGCAGAAGGCTTGGGTTTAAAGTTTGGTGTTGATTTGTCTTGGCAAGGGTGCAACCCTCTTGTCCTGATGCTGCCATCGTCCTCCATCCTGAGGCTGACTGGGTATGATGGTGTTGACCTGACAGAGGATGGAGCACAGATGATCGTGGATTAGCCCATTGTGCAACACATAAACCAAAGTAAGGCCTTTTCTGCAGCTTTCAGGATGAAGATGGATCAGGCCAGCGTTTCCCTGCCTGCTGGCCTCCTGCATGAGCTGGCAGCAGCTTCCCAATTGTGGTTCAGCAAGGAGATGTACCGCGTGGGGACAGGATATAGTTAAGTAAATCTGCAGGTGAGTAACGGGGAAATCCTGGTGAGGCTGCACATGGGGGCCTCCACCCAATGTCGTAGAGAGCACTCTTCATCATCACCGCTGCAGCAGTAAAGGTGCTACAAACAGTGGCACCCCTAACGTGGGCAGCTCTTGTTTCTACAGCCCTGGCTAGACGTGCTTGGAGTGGCCATGCTGCTGCTGACAAGTGGCACCTCTCATGTTGGTGAAGGCGAGTTTCTGAGGCTCTGGAACAAGGAATAGAGGGGTTTTTTGTGAAAATGCTTGTTTTCAGTGTAAGGTGTGCTCCTGCTTGAATGGCAGGAATTAAAAAGAAAGGTCTTTGTCCAGAGCCATCGTAAGGCATAAGGTACCCGTGTGCAATGGAATAACCATGAGAACATTCATGCAGTGTTGCATCTGGGGGAAAATGGGAGATTTTGTCTAGCCATGGTCTCATTCCTCTTCATGAAAGGCTGTTTCAGACCAGACCAGAGCACCCTTTTTTCTGCCTTGTGCCAGAAGAACTTTGGAAGAGGCGGCAGGTGCTGATGCAGGCTCCAGAGGTTCATTCTGGTTCCCACGTTCCTTCAAGCCCAAGGCCAAAGCAGTCTGGCTCCTTTTGAGGAGTAGAGTGTGCATGAACAACTCTTTCTTGTTCTGAGATTTTCTCAGGCACATGAATTTCTTTCTTCTTCATGGATTTTTACTATTGCTGAAGTGAAAAAAAAAGAAATAAATTAAAACAATTGAAGCTTTACTGTTTTGTGGAGCTGTCGCTTCTGATCAGAAACTGAAATCCCGCTTCATGCTCCTCCTGTGTGGAAATCTGTCAGGTAAATAGAAATCACCTCGTAAAAGCCCTTAAACAGCTCTGGTTTATATTTTAATTGAGGAACAGAACATTTTAAGCACTTTTATTGGGTGGCGCCTGCTGAATGACAGATGTCCGCGGCGGAGTAATGCTGAGCACACTTTCATAAAACAGGGCAATTCCTTGCTTAAAACATTTACAATTAAAGGCTTGATTGAATAACAATGAGTTCTGTGCATGGAGCTCATTTCTGCACTTGTTTGTGCACCTGAATCAGGCTGTGATCATTCGGTAGGTTGGATACGAGGTGCCAGTTGCTTTGTTCAATGACCGAACAGTGCTCATGGGCACAGCTGGAAATGTGCCTTTGATTTTTCAGGGCGACAGAGATAAGGTACGTTGTGCTGCGCTGTTAGACTTGCTAACACCCTCGTTTCAGATGGAAGGCTGGTCTTTTTTTTTTTTTTACTACACATTAGTAACTTTCCCAATTTGTCGAGAGCCAGAGAGTTTTAAATGAACACTAATCCTTAGCAGCTAAGAAAGTCTTAACTAGCTTCTGCTTTACTTTTCTATCCAGCTCCTGTGACCCCTATTAGTGTAACACCCGAGAACATCACCTCGGCTCATGCACTGATCCTCACCGTATCTGAAGGAAGTCAGTTTTCAATTTTTTTCCCCTGTTATAGAGGGCGAACTGAGGCACACAGAGATGAAGTGACTCCCCCAAAGGCATTCTTCACAAAGGGGTCCTGGTGCTGTTTGCACAGGACCAGTCTTTGGATGGTATTTAAAATTTAGCCTTGTCAATGTAGAAACAGGCTTAAAGAAAGCACAAAACACCCATCAGCAAACCAGATGACGTGGCACAAACCGCAGCCTTTTGCTCAAGCCAAATAAGAGACTCAAG
>NW_010408695.1:26409-27923 GCF_000710305.1 Buceros rhinoceros silvestris | reverse complement strand
CTGCTGAACTGAAAAAAAACTGTCTAAACTGCCATCAATACAAATCGGTGAAGGCACAGAAAATCATAAAGGCGAGAACCTGAACTCCAGAAAAACAACCTCACTTTTCTCAAAAAAAAAAAAAAAAAAAAGAAATCCACAAAGTAAATCTTGCCACAGCAGAAGGAACATGTGTCATGGGAACAGCAGAGGCAAAATGTGTCATGGGAAAATCTTGACGGATTCAGCCCAGGATGAGAATGTGCAAATTGATGCAAAATTAAATGCAATTGAACAAGCTAACACATATCCCAGTAATGAAGAAAACTCACAGCATCCTCACAAAAAAAGATGGAGATTAAATCCCGACGCGGTCTGAAGATGTCTAAGCAGGTCCCAGCAACTATGTTTTGGCAGGATTATGAAGGTTTCCCCAAAAAGGAATCAGGAAGGTGTTGCAGAAATGAACCAAGGAGCAACTGAAGTGCAAGGGTCAGTCACAGAATTACTCAGAAGATGTGTAACCCAGCCCTCCTACATCACAACAAAGCAAGTACTAATACAGTTCGTCTGCTCCTAGAAAGTCACTTCTGGGATACTGTTTTGGTTTGGTTTTCTTTCTCTTCCTGGCCTGCTCTGCTGGCAGAGTGATTTTCAAGAGTTGCTGGTTTCCAGCTCCAAAGTAGCTTTATTTTCGTTCCAGTGGAAACAAAACTCTAAACTAGCCTTATGTGTAACACCTCTGAAGATGTGGGAATGTCCTCTAGTTGTAAGGAAAGGGAATGCAATTCAGAGCCTGGGACAAATATATAAAGGGGTTCTGTAGTTAATTAAACACAATCTTCCTTGTGGCATGAGGGACTAAGCTCCCTCAGGCTGAACAGCCTTGATTTTTATTGCATTATATTGCAAGTGATGACACAAAGCCTTTTGCAGGGCTTTGCTGGCCCATCACCTGCCTTCACTGTGGAGGCACTAGCTGCCCTGCTACCGCCAAGAGAACATTTGGGGGGCTAATAACTTTCAACTTTTACATGGCAAATCCATCTCTCCACATTGTCAGATTGCTCTGACACGTCTCTTTGGTGCCAGGAAACTAGTGACATTGTCCCCATGCCGTGGAACTCATGGCACTGAGCCGGCTGCAATAACAGCACAGGCTCCTCTGCTCCACCCTTAGAAGCAACAGACATTTCCAACTACTTACAAAAACAGGTGAAACAAAAATGCGGTGAAAATAATCATGTTTGGGGCTGTTTTTGTCTAGAGAAAGCAGGTGCCCTGATCCTGCACCCACAGCTGAGCTCAGCTCTAATAAAGGAGTTAGGCTGGGAGCGTGTGCTGGATGGAGGCACTGAGGATCTGGCTTGCAGACCTGCCTTTGTAAAGGGTCAAGACAATCTCACATAGGGCACAAATCTGTTAGTTCTGTTCTGTTGGGTTTTTTTATAATAATAAAAAAAAAGACAGCATTGACTTTTTTTCTGGAAATGATATTCTGCTATGTGGGAGAAATGAGAACAAGTCAGTCTAAA
>NW_010408695.1:24185-26281 GCF_000710305.1 Buceros rhinoceros silvestris | reverse complement strand
GGAAAGAGCGCAATGTGTCTGCTACAAACCTAAATAAATACCGAGGTCTGCAACTGCCTGGCCCAATTTTGTTTCTACATATGTAAGGTGACTTCTACCAACACAGAGTGTTATTTCACAAACCTCTCCCTTGCATTTTTAACCATTCATAGCTGCTACCTACTCAACAATAATATACAATAATGAAATCATTTTTTTGGTACAAAAGTGATAATTACTGCTCTGAAAAGCTACTGGGGCTTTCTAACAGTAAATCTAGTCCCCACATGCCCCTTACTCAGTGGGATGTGTTCTTTCAGCCTCAGTGTTGAGCTGGGAGGTGTGCTCTGCCATCCTGACACAATGGCCCTGGCTGAGGCATTAGCATTCCTCCGAGGTGCCCCACGGAGTGCGATGAGGGTTTTCATGAAGATGCAGCCAGGGCTCGAGTCAAAGCACAGCAGTGTCAAAAAGAATCTTTCCAGGGATGTGGAGCACTCATGGGTTTCTTCAACAATGACAAAACGAGCCCTTGTGCCGTATTCCCCAGGCTTTCTCTTAGACGTCTACCAGTTACACTCTTCCTTCCCGCCTGCAATTAGCACTTACAGTGTTACAAAGGGAGATGAGATTCGCTCTTCCCGTCCTCCTTCAGAAATCTCTCACACCTTCCCCACTGGGTGGGAACATGCGCCGTGGGTTAGGAAGTATTCTCGGAGCGGAATTACATTTGCAGCAATCCTACCCCCGCCTCCTGTTTTCTTCTGGCTGTTAGACTCTGCTGCTCCTCACGGTGTAGGAGCACGTGAACACAAATGCTCAGACACAGCATTTGGTTCAGCAAAGCCCCGAATCTCTGTTACTCTGTTCACCTCCCCCCCAGAATTGCACACACACAAACTGGGCCCAGTAGGTTTCACAGGGGATAACTGGAGCTGGGTAAGTGCCTGCAATTTTGGTGGAAGCATGAGGCAAGGAAAGAAGTGGGAGTGTATGACTGTTGACCTTAATTAGGGGAGATAAAAATGTTGAAACATGATTCCTGAGAAAACCAAGGAAGGGCTCTATTGTCAATTGTTTCCACATGGGTGCCACTGAGAAGAGGTCAAGTGCTTTCTATATACTTTAAGTAAACAGCAGCTTGTGAGTTCACAGGCTGGACTGGATTTGAGCAACCTCTGTGTTCTGCAAGATCATAATTGAGTCTTATGTCCTTAAGATTTGATGGCATCATCATTGCTTGAGAGTTGCCAAGAAATACAGCAGCGATTAAGAGCTATAAAGTTCGCTGGTAAAACTACGCCCAGTGTCATATACGGCTAAGCCCACGCTAGAATTGCCTTGGGCTCCTACTCAGCAGTGATGCTCCTACTTAAGCAGCAATGATAGACTCTTCGCTGTTGGTGGCTTTCTGTGGTAAAGACATGTCTCCTCACACCATCATTGTCATGTTAAAAATGCACAGAGCCCACAAAATTAAATCTGCTAAATGAGAAATGCGTTCTATGTCAGGAGCGGAGTGCTCCAGATGAGGCCGTTTATTTACATGTTACTGTGAAGTGTATCAAACTGAGTTAAAATGTGAAACATGGGATTTTCATGTTTATCTTTGCAGCTCTCCAGACTGAAAGCTAAGAAGACTGAATGTTCATACCAAAACCAGCTCCATTTCTCTACCTGGAAGTGGGGCGACAGTGAAATCAGTAATTCCAGCCGTATTTCCGATCTGTGGATTCAGCTCCAGTGTCATTGCCAGCCTTACAGTATTATCAGATAGCAGTGGTCATCTCAGGTGCTCAGCATCGGTTCCACGCCCCGGAGAGACCATGCCCTTATTAAAGGTCTTGTTTACAGACGGGGACACTGAGTCAAAGAGCAATGACCCGAGTCCACAGGAATCAGCAACAGACCATCTAGAGCCCCCAAGTAGACCCAGCAGACCTAATAACTTCTCCAGCTCTTATAGACAGGAAGAAAGGGCAGGAGTGCTCTTAGGGGCGTGACTGGAAACAGATGAATCACTGGAAATCTTCTTGTCCATTCAGTGGACTTCACGTGAGCATTTGAAATAGCAGAGACCCAAATTATTTAAGGTGCATTGCTGGGAGGAGGGAAAG
>NW_010408695.1:2609-24083 GCF_000710305.1 Buceros rhinoceros silvestris | reverse complement strand
GGGAAAGAGGCGTGAAACTTGGGAAGCTCAGGCCCAAGGACTCCTCTTGGAAGCCAAGCTTTAAAGCTTTCCATACACCCGAGCAAAAAAATGCCTCTTTCCCCATCTGTGACTGCCTGTGAAAAGGAAAAGGAAAGGGCAGCTGATCTGAGAATGCTTTCATGCTAGAACTATGGATTTGAAGTCTCTGTCCTTGATTAAAGTGGGGAATGCAATTGCAGAAGTCATTAATTATTACTGATAAACCAAGGTAGTGAAGAAGCCAAACAAAAATCTCCTGCCAGGGTGATCAGATTCAGGAAAGGAGACAGACCTGGGAGCCTCCAGCCTACTTGCATTTCCTATTTTTTGTGAAATACGCATCTGAACTGCTAGGTCTCCAAACCTTGGGTGTACTCATAGTACACTATGTCTCTAGGTATAGATCAAGAGACGTGAACTTTATCTACGCAGACAGCAAAAAGCAGCTTAGAGTTCCTTTAACATGTGACCAGTCCCAATTATGGCTTCTTCCACATGACATCAGTATGCGATGGAGGATCTCACTTTTTTTTTTTCGCCAGAGGCAAATGAATACATTACCCAGCAATGAGGCACGGGGCAAGCGGATGCGTAACTCTGGGGTGATTTGGATTCCACGCTCGCGCGGGGGTGTGAGCCAACCTCAGAAGTCATTTTCACTGATGCTGACACATAAGGCATCCCTCAGAGACCTGTCTATCAAACTGCAACATGCTATGCAGAAAAATTAGATTACTCATGCTACAATAAAGAAGATGACAATGATGAAAAAAAGGACTTCAAAAATCTAACAGCTATTTATTAAATGAATACAAATTCTGGCAATGGGAAAGAGATTTTTTATTTATTTATTTTACCTCTTGCAACCCAGTTGGAAAGACCCTATTAATTCAGACACTGCCTCTGGAAAAACCGCCACTTCATCATGATTGTCACATTACTGCACTTGTGAAATACCATCTTAAATACTCATTACGATGTTGCTGCTGGTCCTGCTGCAGTCAGCGGCAGGATTTCCTTTAGCTCGGGTAAGAGCAGGATCAGGCTCCCCTCCCTCGCTCTCTGAATTGCAAATGGCTTGTTCACGTGTCGGCTCGGTAACTAGGCAAAGTTCACCGTGCTCTGTTCAAAGCATGCAAGATGAAGCTCAGGGCATTTCACTCAGCATTTGCCGAGTTCCTCGGGTCTACAACAGTGTTAAAGTGGTTTAATACCAAATCTGTAAGACAAACATTATGCAGCTATGTGTGAACCTCCATCCAATAAAATCTATTTCTTTAGGAAAAAAATACAAAGTAGTAAAACATACTTAGTAAAGAAAAGAAAAGGCTACGTGAAGCTTAGTAGAATCTGCTAAATCAGAATGCTGAACAGCTTCAGGAAGGGCGATTTCAAATAAATCTGCAGAAGAACACACACACAGACAGACATACAATCCAGAGCTGGAAGCGGACCTGGACAAGCGCCGAGGTTCGACCATCTCAGGCAGCACTGCAGGACTGGTTTTACAATATCAGAGAAAGGAAAGGTTTGGCCAAAGGCTGATTTTTCCTCTCTAGAAATAACAAACCTGCAGTGGGCGTCTGCAGTGTTTGCTCCTCGAGTTATTCCCCAAGAATGCTGTTTGGGAAGGCTCATTGACATTTTTAACTCCATCTGCCCTGAATCATCTTAGAGTTGTACTACTCGCAGCTGCAAATTCTATTTACCTACTGTTACCATTTTTTTAAGGAGCCAGTTGTATATCAGCTCGATTTGCAAAGCAGCTCCAGCCACTTCCCATGGGTTTTACTTTCCTGTCTTCAGGTCTCTCTGCCAAATATTTCTTCCCAGAGATAAGTTTTGGTTCCCATCCAAACCAGAAGAGATGTTCCATAAGCTCTTCTGTGCTCCTGCATCTTGCCCAGCCTCCGAGGAGCTCATGGCCTGAGCAGAGCAGAGCACAGATGCAAATTTGCCTTCCCCTACTCCTTCTCTGCTGTGCGACACTGCTCTGCACAGTGGTGTGCACCAACCCGGCTGCACCCTTTACGCCTCCCTAGTAGGTGTTTTTGGGGTTTGGCTTCTTAATACAGACACATGATTTCAACGTGACCACACACAGTGGAAGTACGTGGAATTAGCAGTCTCTTCAAAATAGTCAGGAGCAAATATGACCAGATCTGGTTCTTGATCTCGTAGCTGTCCAAAAGATTTGGCTGGCATTTTTAAATGCTGTGATTTGTGATCGTCACCTTATCACAGCCCTTTGCAGTGTCAGCCCAGTAACTCTATTACTCCCCAGGGCAACTCTAAAGAACCTGATTGGAGAATTTCCACAACACTGTGCCTGTAAGAAGATATTAACATGGATTAAGACAAGCTGAGAGATTTTAAACGAGGCTGCAGAAGGAGAACCACTGAGAATAAATCAAATAACTTTGCCTAACTACAGAAAGTCTTTGTAAAGCCCTGTAAGGTTTCCATTTCCTAAAGCCACCTGCCATCTCACATGCCCCTAATCAGTCACAGATGCTGGGTACCAACCTGCTAACCCTATGGCTTTGAGAGAAAATATTGCACTTTGTAAACTCATTCTTGGGTATTTCCTCAATTTTTCTCAAACTAAACTTTCATCTCTTATTTTCCACTTAAATGTAATGAGTTAAATCAACTCTGACACTTTGCCCCGCTTACCCTTACAGTTCTGCTTAGCTGCTTTCCTACCTGCTTCTTGAAAAGTCTGAAGATCTCAGGTTTTTGTGTTTTTTTTTTTTTAATTAGTAGGCTATTTTTTTCACTCCACGTCCCGTGACTGCCCTCCTGGTGTTGAACCATCCTATTAAATGCAGAGATGTGCCTATTTCTCTGATCCATTGCCGATGGAGAATTTAATGTTTCCCTTTTCTTAACTTATGTTTATCTCCACGATGAAAATGTGCTAAACACTGAGCCTTTATGAAGTACTGTGGAAACACTTTTTAACTCTCCGAAAATAATAATTAAAAAAAACCACCAAAAATGCCTACCCCTGAAGAAATAAGAGGCATTTTAGAGGCCTCATCCAGCACTCACTGGAATCAAAATAAAGAATTTCCCAGATTAGGGAAGGTCCTGGTGCCAAAGGCCGTGAGATGCTGCTCAGCTATATTGGTAGTCAAGCAGAACGGGGGGTTGGCTTGGCTCTGGAAGGAGCCAGTATTCCACCTCAGCTCGTGAAGACAGACTGGGAGTCAGAGTTGTAATGGAGGTAGGAAACAGACTGGATTTTATTAGTCTTCCATCATCTTTAAGAGATCCCTAACCAGATCAGGTTTCAGACTCTCCCTCCACTCTTGTGTCATCCCTTGGTTCTGTTTTTGCTGGAGGATAAGTTTCATTATATTAATAAGCAGCACAAGTGGTTCCAATTGTGGAAGAACCACTCTGAGCTGTCAGAAATGATCAGAGGAGAAGTTTCAGCCTTTCTATGATCACAGCCTCCTCTTCTGGTGCCTCAACTCAGCACTTCCCCTGTGCACTTCAGATTTTTAGCAGCCGTGACGATAATAAAAGGTCCGTTTACATTTCAGCAAGGGTAGGTTATTTTAAGGAACTCTGTTCTCTGATCACGGTAGTACATCAATGCTCAGAAACCAGATGCTAATGGGAATAATTGGGCTAACATCCAATCGACTGGCTGGGAGACTAGATCTAGGCATGCACCGAAATGAAACTATATGTCTTCAATCCCTCCTACTGCAGTCGAATTTCAAACACAAACATCTTCAATGGTGCCACTACACCAGTAAGCTTGCCTTTCTTCACTAATACAGAGCTAGTGAACACACGGAACCACTCCAAAAGCTGGTTTGGATCCCTCTCCTCGAGCGGCCCATTAGTGCTTACCAGCAATAATGCTCAGCTTTGTCTCCCTCCCAGCATCCACATGAAGAAAAGCATTTTACATAGACAAAGTAATTAAAGAATCCCTGTGAGAGTGGAAATATGAGCAGGTTCATTTTGCAGATATTTTTAAATTCATCGGAGTTCATCGAACCAGCCAGTAGAGAGGAGATGGTGTGATACACGATCCTGAGCTCCAACCACTAACCGAGATACAGGCGCCCATGGGACAGGCAGTCCTCGTGGTGTGCCCATTGAAGCTGCTCAGGCTTTGAGCAGGAGCTGGTCTCCACCAGCATCCATCCCCCAGGCTGCAGAACTGCAGAGAGGGTTCATGGATTTGCCACGAAATGGCTGAGGATGACGATTCCCCCCGACAGGTTCCCCCACAGCCCTGGGAGGAACTGAGTGAAGTTTAGTTTTCAAATTATACTCACTCGGGACTAGTCACTGAAATGTCGTCTGTATGATGGAACAAAAATAAAGAGGGGAGAAATGTAAAAGGAAATCTTTGTAGCCAGGACTATCTGACTCTCCCGCAGTAGGAGACACAGGAACAGCGTTTCATGTCATGGAGATGTAGTTAAAATGCAGACTGCATATCCTCGTTCTCAGAATCTGAGAGGTGTGGTTTATGCATGTGGACAAGCCATCGTTCCTCCCTTTGATCTATCACTTGATGTAGAGGAAGGCTTTTATGTGTTAGTCCCATATAATGGATAATTTAGTCTGAAACCATTATGAAAAGTATTACACTTTGGGTACATATGCTTCAATTATTCTTGAAAGTACACAGAAATCCTGTATGACATTCATGTATATTTCAAGTAAAAAAAACCCCCAGACCAACCCACAATTTTTGTTTACCATCCAAACAAATTTGTTCTCGTGAGGCAAGTTTACACGTATTTTAAAAGAATTCTGCCATCTTATGAAGTATTTTCTTAAGGCAGAATGTAAACAATATATTTGAATGTTTAATAGGAAAAAACGTCAGAGTCATCGTTCATTAAAGTTACCAGCGGTCTACATTGCTCTGTAGCTGCTTGTGTTTATTCCCTTTGTGAATAAAACTGCTTAACACAAAGAGTAATAAACAGAGTTAAATTCTCCTTGTTACCCACAAAACCAGGAACTGCCGATATGACGTGAGACACTTTGACAGCGAGCAGGGCTGGAGTATCCCCTTCTCCCGCAGGAACAGTTTGTACTGGGAGCGCACTGTAGGAACAGGTTTTGGCAAGAGGCGGGTCTCCTGGTTTGTTTTCTTCTCCAAACGTGCTCCCAAAGACAGCTCTCAGAGATGCTGGCAGCTGGACACAAGTCAGAGGTGAATGCTGACAGCAGTGCCGCTCACTGATGACCTCCTGCGGGTTACTGTGCTTTTGTGCCTCAGTTTCCCTATTTCTAAATTAAGTATCCTCATATAAGTTATTTGTTTTTTCAATCAGGCAAATTATCTTAGCATTTAAGATTATCTTAGCATTTCTATTATCTTCTACTGATGAAAAGCATGGCTGTGGCCCTGTCTTCATTTAGCGCTTACCCAGGACTAAACCATAGCAGTTGCTCTATCACCAAACGACCTCTCCCCAGGCAAGAAGGGGGACTGGGAAAAGGAGAGGAGACCCCTGGGTGGAGATGAAAACAGTTTTAATGAAACAGCCAACCAATACCAAATGCCAATATAAAGTACACAAAGTTGTACTCAGCCCAGCAAATGCACAGTGGTCACAACCAACTCATAAAAAGCAGTCCTCAAGAGAAGGAGCAGGGTCAGGAGAAGCACAAGCAGGAGCCCAAGCAGGAAGGCCCCCTCTCCTCAGCAAGTGATGTTCGTGGTCTGAGATACACCTGTAGCCAACTTGGGGCAGCTGCCCTGGCTGACTCCAAACTGCTTACAACCGGCAGACCGTGGCACGCCTGTGATTCTGTCCCAGCAAAAGCAGGATGGGCCCTCACACGGTTAAAAGGAAGGATCAACCTTGTTTCACATATTAGAGAAAGTGTTTGGGTGGGAGATGTTGCCTTGTAAGACCTCCGAACTGATCCTCTAAATGTAGGGCTGTTGGCATTACTAATTCAAATGTTCAACTGGAGGCAAAAAATGTTTAGCTTCAAGTCATTTTGAGCTTCACAGACAGCAGAGGACACTATAAAGAGATGTCCTGCTTGTCATTCCATCCCATCTTTCATGACTGGCTCTCTCGCCTTCCACTGTTGCTGTCCTGCAGCAGGTGAGACCCTGGTACTCCCATGGCTGTGACTGGTGTCTCCCTGAGCAATGCTGGTGGAGCCCATACCCACAGATCCCGGCTTCCAAAACCTGAGCCCCTGCAGGGGGCTGGAAGAGCAGAACCCGTCTGCACCAGCCACTCACACCTCCCTTACAGCCAAAACCAATGAGGAGCGGTTGGTTCTGCAGCAGGGTTCAATGCAAGCTATTAGCCCCTGCCTGACTTCATTCTCGCACTACACAAGCGAGCCCTTTCCCGTGCGACATCTGAACCGAGCCTCATCAGCAGTGCCCAGGCTCTGATCGCTGACCCAGCCTTTACTGCAACCCATCTGCCGAACTTACCCGAGATGAAAGGCGTCAACTGACAGGATACAGAGTGCGAGAGCTGGCAGCAGAGGTTGCTTCTGCAGACATCTTGCTGGTTGTTTTAAGGTCTTCTGCCTCTAAGTGGCACCATGCTGAGTGATTGAACACTTGCTAGAATCTGTTCTACCTTTTATTGTAATGATTTCTTACAGAGCTCCCACTTTCCAAACTCTGAACTTTCAAGAGTACTGCCTGGATGTCAGAGCCCTTTCGTCAGAAAGACCAGAGCCTTCTGGAGTGATGGTCCCTAGTACTACAAAACCCCTTTGCAAAGCCACAGCTCTTAAACCATCACTGGGGAAAGACTGAGCTTTAGTTTTTAGCGAAGGCTGTCACATCCCTGGGATTTGTAATGAAAGGTATTCAAAATACAGCCAGGCAGAGCGTTCCCTGGTGTAAATCGCCAGAGGGTGACACCGAATCATGCCTGTGCACAATTTGGTTTATGGTTTCATATTTGATTAAAGTAATAAGGCCCAGACTGCCTCATCTGCAGCTTCTGCTCAGAAAACAGGAAACAATTTGGGAGGGGGACAGAGGGTGTCCCAGAATAGATGAGTCCAATCTACACACACAGAGCCTGGGAGTCCTGAAACCGCTGAAGCAAACTGCTCTCCTTGAACTATCCACTCAGCTCAAGAAAGTACTTCTTAAACCAGAAGGAAGCAATCTCCTCTCAGTGCCATAATGGGCTCATAATGCTAAAATATTCAGATATTCAAACATTAAATCCACCTTTGCTTTACCACTTTATGACCCTCACACAGTTTGCAGAGTTCAGGGCTGTTTGCTCTACTTCAAAATGCAGTAACTTTTTTCCTGTCCCTACACAGTAAAACAAAATCCACAGCCCAAACTCCTACAGCTCACAACAACAACAACCAAGCTACGCAGCCCAGGAAAAGCATTGACACTTTTAGAGGACTAGAAAAAAGTACACCAAGAGGAAAGGTTTTCTGTATTTGAGGGAAGGTTGTCAGGATAGTAATATAGTACAGTGAGTAGTGAAGACTGAGCGATTTATGTGCTAATTCTGTGTTTGATTTATTTAGATGAATTGCTCTGTGTCGATATGTAAAAATCTAATAAATATGACTTCCTATACAACGGGTTGCTCCAGTCCCAGTGTTACAGGGGACAGTTTTGGCAGAAAGTCAGGATGTGCATTAAAAACACACTTTTTGAGAAGTCTAATAAATAAAAGCTCTGAAATATAGTTTCCTACTGAGAAAGGCATTTTAAATCATTTTGATAAAGAACCTAAATTAGGCCTTAAAAGGAGGGGGAAGGGAGGTCCCTGTAACTAATTATTTATAGGTATTTTGAATATAAGAGTCCAAGCCTCCATCCCCCATTCTCTGCCACAATAAATGGGAAAGAAACAGCCATTCCCCTTCCCCCTCAGCCAAATTTAAAGTCTGGAGTGTTAGAAAGGGGAGGAGAAAAACAGAATTAAATTAGGGAACAGGCACCTGAACAAGGAACTTGAGAAAAAAACCTTCACATTTTCTACCAAAACAAATGATAGGAGCAGGGGATGGGCCTTCAGTCTCCTCCACACTACTCAAGAGAACTGGGCTGTTAAGATACTGTAGTCCCCCAAAGAGGGGACATACTGACATTTGTTAAAGACCAGTGGGAATGTTTTTAGAGTGAATAAACATCTGAATGGCCCTAGTCTTTCTGAACGTCAAAGCAATTTAGAGACTGCTCAGAAGTCAAAATTGCTGAAGACTTAAGCTTCTAAGTCACTTAGGTGCTTCCGGGTATGTCAGTCCCCAAGCATAGCTGCCATTCTGCATGTGGGCAGCAGCCACGAGTCCTGCCTTAGAGGATTTACAGCATGGAGACCTGCTACCTTTTGCAGCAAAACCAGTGGGGCTGAAGTAGTGTTGATGTGGGGGTTCTGCTACTCCTCAGCGGTAACTGCCACTTCCCCTTTCTAGATCTCACACTAAGCACTAAGGTCCAGTTCATGAGGCAGGAGGCTCTGTGCGGGAAGGCTGAGGAACGAGGGGCTAATGCTCAGAAGCACAGTGCGTGTGGTTGTACCTATCAGGCTTCCTACCAAGGCGACTGCGTTATCAATCTCTGTTGATTCTCTTCTGCTCCATCAGGAGTGCTTCTCTCGGAGCTCAGGTCTATCCCTCTCTTTAAATCTGACCTTCAGACCTTCTTTTTCATTGAAGGGCTCGGTGAGCTACACTACAGCAAGGACCACCGCTTGCAGAACTAGGAGACTGCGGACAGGTGGCACTTCACTACGGAAGGAATACGTGTGCCCTAGGAAAAGAAGAGAGAAGCACTTAAGATCTAGAGTTTAACAGAGCGGTTTGTGTCTACGTTTGGCCTGGCTGCGTGGCCATAACTTCATGGGACACAAGCACACACCTTTCATTGGCTGGGGTCAGTCACATGCCAAAGTCTTCTAGTGTCCTCCAAAACCCACTTCCACACCAGATGAGGCTGTCCAGACTTCCAGACCTCTCTGACAGCTTGCAGTCCTGATGTGTGCACCACCAGAACTTGCAGGCATGTCCTCTAAGGTCAGACATAGCAGAAGAGCCCAACCACCCTGTGCTAGCACCCGGTTTTTATCTCTGAAGCTGACACAGAAATGTGTGGCCAGGTTTTCAAAAGAACGCAACAGCTTGAGGGCTTTGTTGAACATCCGCCTGTAAACACAGCAGTGAGAACTGCAGGATGCAGCTCCAAAAATCTGGCCCAGGCTGGGAGCACTCGAAAGACTGGCCATGAGCTCCTCTGTAAAGGTTGTCCTGTCTGACCAAATGAGAAAGAGAGGCAGATAAGCCAACTGCACAGAAAGAAAAGGCGCTAGCTGCAATTATGGACCACAGGATTTTGCCTCCAGCTCAAAATGGGTTTCAGATTTACCTCCACCCACCAAAAATAAAGGTTCCTGGACAGTATGAAAGCCCAAAAAATAAGAAAAAAATAAAGTGGAAATTTGAATTTAAATTGAAACTTCAGCATTAAAAAAATTTACAAAAACATTTGTTGCTGTCATGAAAACTTAAACTCAGGCTTCTGACATTTTAAACTTAATAACCAAAACCATCACCCATAATGATTTCTCCATCTGATTCAGCATTAATATTCAGACAAATGCCAGGGGCTGTCACTTCCCATATTAAAGCAATCCACATTTGTTTGCATCCAGAACACCTATGGATGTTGTTCTTCTGATGAACAAACTAATTTTTAAGCTGAAATGAAGGAAAGGAAAGAGGTAGAATAAGAGGGCTGAGTGTCTTTTGAAAATATCACAATGCCTTTTCTTTTAAATGCCTGAAAAAGGCTCTGATTATTAGGGATCCTTTCCTCTTCGTTATCATTATATCGTCAGTGTTGGGTTATCTAATTAGTCGGCTAGATCTGGAAACTTCTTTTTCATGCATTAAGGCTTGCCTGGCTCAGTAGTTGGAACTTAACAGCTGTAAAGAGCAGTCAGGAAGACTGCAGCACAAGAGGAAATCCTCAGTACCATTCAAGTGCTTTACGTCTGTCATAAACACACTTCCAGATCAAATTAAGGAATTTCTTTTTACTCTATTCGCAGCCTCCAAATATTCTGCTCAACAAGCTGCCTGAGATGTTAGTCAGTTTCAGAAATGAATCATATTCCCCTTGTCATCTGGCTGTTCTCTGCCGACTGCTAATTCATGGTATATTGATTTTAAGACTCTGTTAACACATTATATTTTCATGTTAAGCGAGGAAAGCTTTCCTTGCTGAAAAATCATGCCCCATCCTCATTCCTCGCAATACTCAGTTTTGTTTCTCCTCTGTTGTTTAGAATGATTGATCCACCCAATTTAATCAGCTTTAAATGGTTCAGTGAATTGTTCCACACTATTGTACCACCTACATCTTTTTCTACCAGTATTTAGCACCACAATGAGAATTCTGCATGTTACTTCTGTGATTGCCTATTTGATGCAAAATTTCAAAAGACCAGATAATGGCTGGGGTAACACATTGGGGTCCGGTAGAATTGTATTACAGAGATTTTGGAAAGCAACTGCTCATAGAAGTAACTCATTATCTAGGTGGAAGAATTTAAAACAAAGTTCATTAGAATTATATGAATATTTTTCACCACTGATTTAAAACAGGTCAAGACTTTTAAAAATGCCTGTGAAAATCTTTGCTATTACAGCTGGTGGTTAAAATTTGTAATGATTTAGATAATAAATACTTTGTTTGCTTCTTTTAAAATCTCATTAGTGGTGAGGTCTCTCATTGGACTAGCACAAAACCGCTGTTGGCAAAAATCTAAGTACAAAACACAAAAGCTTCATGTTTCAGATGGTTATAAAACTTAATTCCCTTGAATAACACTACTAATTTGGGTCTACTTGTGTGCTTAAAGATTGTACATAAATATTTTTGGCATACAGTGCGACCACAACTTTGCTTTTATTTAAATGTTTCTAACAGGCATGAGATCTTTGTCACTTTAAAATTAAATAGTTTCACTTAGACAGAGGTTATTTAAACATTCGATAAATTCACAATTCTCTGAGAACTTTTCACGGCAAAATTTTCAAAAGCAGGAACAAAAACTATGTAATTTCATAAAAACAGTTTATAGAAATGCATTTTTCCACTCTGTCTGAACTTTAGTGAATTATTCCACAGAAAGTATTTCAGCGGGTTTTTTTTGACTTGCAGACATTAGGTGTATCAGGTGCCGGGTGCAAATATAGTGCAGGCAACGTATCAGTTTTGTTTCCGAGTAACACTTTTCTCAGAGGAAATACATTCATAAAACTTACCTATAGATGAACTTTTTAAATATGAAGTTTCTTACCAGGAGGTGAAATTCTATTGATCAGCAAATCACTGAAACAAGCACAAAACTATTTAAAAGGATGACAGGAAAGGATAAAGCCATTAGCATACAAATAAAAGTGTAATTAAATTTAAATGTATAATTAATCAGCATATGCATATGTAATATATCAACATTAAGAGTACTTAAGCTTTAAAAACTTATCATATGTTTTATATATATAGATACATTTAACCCACTCTGGTGGGATAGAAACAACATAAAAATGTAAAATTACAGCTTGTTACGTGTGGTAGGAGGCACGTGAAAGGCAAGTTTGCGTCCGGGAAGGATGAAATGTCTAGTACGTCTGGGACCGAAATGAAGCTGTACCAGACCCCACAGAGTTACAGGTTTGGGGAGATTCTTTTCCCTATCACAAGACTCCACACAGGATGCAAAGTCCATTTGCATGGCTACATGAAGTATAAAAAAGAAAAAAAATAGAATTCGTATTTTACCACTAATATGTAAAATCAAGCGATATCCAACATGAAAATTGAAGAAGCTGAGAAAATAAACCTACTTATAGAGCCTATTATGTAAGTAACACATAATACATAAAAACTCCAATTTGGTTTTTACCCAGTAATGTAAATAGTAACATAAACCCACTATTAAGAGGAGTTTACTCAACAATTTTGGCTGAGAAATACTCTGATGGGTAACTCACCCTTACCATTAAGCTGTAGTTTAATAAACATTTTGTATCTGAGACGTGAATAGAGCGGAGGATTAAATTAGAGGATCATTTCACTGCTAAGACTAACACTTCAGTCAATGCAAGATTTTGTCCATTCAACACACCTTACAGAAAACAGACCAAACTCTGCTTTCAATTACTGCGGTGCAACTTTGACTGAAGTCAACAGATGTTGCACCTCAGGAACTGTTAGCAGGACTGCATACGGAATAAAAGGCTGGAGAAAAACCCTCTGATGAAAACATCTTTGATGGAAAACTGATTTTTCAAATGAAGGAAAGTTTTGTGAAATTTCCTTATTTTCACCAAATACTTTTCTGCTGAAAACTTGAAACATATACTTTTTTTTTTTTCTAATGACAGGTCAGAATTGTTTTGGAGGAAAGAAGTCTAATCATTTGACACATTGCTGGAACAAAACTGTCGATGGGTTGAAAAGACGCAGCCGTACTGAGAGAGCCAAAAAATACAGATAGGAAGATGGAAAGCCGGCATCTCTCAGAAAGCTTGTTGCAAATTCTGCATTCAATATTTAATTCCTTTGTCAGATCTAGACAGGCACATGGCTTTCAGCACGGCGCTATACAAGTAGCTCATTAACAGGAATGAAATGAAGCGTGGTCTGGGCGTTCGCTGGTGGTGGACTTGCTCCATGGTCACCAACAATCAGCGGCTGAAACGCACTACAGTAATATCTTGGTTCTCCTGCACTGGACAAAACATAGAAATAAGGCTCCAAAAAGGGAGGGAAATGAAGGTTCCATAAATTTAGCAATTTCCCGGGGTGTAAATCCAAGCAGGGGTTTCAGGAAGCAGAATGTGTGAAATAAGACAGGTGTCTGTCCCTCACCAAGGCAGCCTGGAAGTGTTTAGAGCATTCCCTAAGTGTTGCCTTGTCTGCTTCAAAGAGCTGCTGGGAGAGAAGCAAATATCGTGAGAGAAAAAAAGGAACCGCTTTGCTCACAACATACAGAACCTTCCTGAAGGTCAGCTTGGTGCTTTGGCCCATAAAGACTATAATCTTCACTTTCATGGGAAGTCCACAGAGTCCCATGAAATCAATAGGACTATTTTGAGGTTGAGGATTCACTTGCATCAAATAAAAATTTCAGGATTGGGCCATAAAGCATGCAAAATACATTGAATCATGAAATGTGGGTCAGCACTGCAACGACACAGACATTCCTCGTGCACACGCTAGACACCTCTGCTGAACGAACCAACGTAGTCTATTCTTGGGAATGGTTATTGAAAAGAGAGCTCCTATGGCGGGTAGCTGGGGCTGGACTTGGACAGCTCGGCTCCTTCCCACCTAGGAGATCTGCTCAGCTGACTGGGTTAGCTGCTGTTCCGCTGTGGCTGCGCTCCCGTGTGGTCTCACCGCTTGATCAACATGCGATGGGGCGATAGGCTTTGGCCACTGCAGTGTGATGGGGCTCCTGCTCATTCTGGTAGACAGGAGGATGATGTGACAGAGTCTGAGACCAAAAAGGACTCTTGGTATGCCAGAAAATGGTATGTGAAGATATTTAATAACTAAGGCTGGAAGTGAATCAAGAGTGTTGCTCTGGAAGACCTTTTTTATTAGTTGCGTATGATTCCCGGGAGAAAGGAACATTTTTGTTAACTTCTATTCCTCTCGTATCCTAGAGCCTCAGAGAACAGATCCCCTAATTTTTTTAGGCATTGTGAAATACGTATAAAAAGAGTCGCCATCGCGCAGCCCTTGCCTGCTATTTTGAGGCGGGCTACTGAAGCGAGAGTGGGTTAGACAGACTGTGAAAAAGGAGGAGGAAGGGAAGGAGAAAGGTTAAATAGCAGCAGGAAACATGGCTAGAAAGGACTATTGCACAACTGATGGTTCTGAGCCGTTAGATTATGCTGACAGTGTATTAATCATATGTTACAGCCATATGCACACACAATGATAAATTTATATTTGTCTGCCTATAAATGAACATTAGATGTAAATATATGTAAATTATTGACTATTTTGCATCACGTTAACAGGATAAATATTTTAAGTATTTTAAATATTTTAAATATAAAAATCTTTTCACTTTACACCATCAGAAGAAATTACAAAAATATCTGTGCGGGAAATGAGCTTATGGCCTACACCAGCTCCAAAGATTTGGCTTGAAATCCCAGATTGTCCACAGACTCCTTCTGTAACTTAGCAAGAGCTTCCAAAAAACATCCCAATGAGTTAGGAGGATAATTCCAAAGCCCTGGATTTAGAAAGTAACTTCAGTTACTGAGCAATTTACTTGCTCTTGAACAACTGGTCATTCTTCAAGGAGGAAATCTTTAAGGCGCAGGGGCCGGCTGTCCCAGTAAGACTGGCCGGTGGGGAAGAAGACTGGCCTGGCAGTCTGACCACAGTGCTGGGGAAGGTTACGGAGCAGATCATCTTGAGTGCCATCCCATGGCACCTACAGGACAACTAGGTGATCAGGCCCAGTCAGCAAGGGGTTATGAAAGGCAGATCCTGCTTGACCAACCCTATCTTTTTCTACGACAAGGTGACACGCTTCAGTGGATGAGGGAAGGGCTGTGGATGTTGCACACTTAGACAAAAAAAGCCTTTGACACTGTTTCCCACAGCATTCTCCTGGAGAACTGGGCTGCTCATCTTGGACGTGTGTACTCTTTGCTGGGTAGAGAACTAGCTGGATATCTGAGCCCAAAGAGTCATGGTGAATTGGGTTAACTCCAGTTGGTGGCTGGTCACGAGTGGTGTTCTCCACAGCTCAGTATTGGGGCCAGTTCTGTTTAATATATTTATCAGTGATCTCAAACAGGGAGTCTGCACCCTCAGTAAGTTTGCAGACAACAGCAGGTTGGGTGGGAGTCTTGATCTGCTTGAGGGTAGGGGGGCTCTACAGAGAGATCGGGACAGGCTGGATTGATGGGGTGAAGCCAATTGTATGAGATTCAAGAAGGCCAAGAGCTGGGTCCTGCACTTGGATCACAGTGACCCCATGCAATGCTACAGTCTTGGGGAAGAGTGGAAGGTCCGCAGCATCCTGGCTCGTATCAGCAATAGTGTGGCCAGCAGGAGTAGGGCAGGGATCATCCCCCTGTACAGGGCACTGGGGAGGCCACCCGCAGAAAATGCCCTGAGGGTATTGGTTGATAGCCAACTGAACAGTAGCCAGCAGTGTGCCCAGTCAGCCAAAGCCAAAGGCATCCTGGCTTGTATCAGTAATAGTGTGGCCAGCAGGACCAGGGCAGGGATCATCCCCCTGTACTGGGCACCAGTGAGGCCGCACCTCGAATGCTGGGTTCAGTTTTGGGCCCTGCACCACAGGAAAGACATTGAAATGCTGGAGCATCTCCAAAAGAGGGCAATGGAGCTGGTGACAGGTCTAGAGCACAAGTCCTGTGAGGAGTGACTGAGGGAACTGGGGTTTGTTTAGCCTGGAGAAAAAGATGCTGAGGGGAGACCTTATCACTCTCTACAGCTACCTGAAAGGAGGCTGGAGTGAGGTGGGGGTCAGCATCATCTCCCAAATAACAAGCAATAGGATGAGAGGAAAGCCTCAAGTGGCACCAGGGGAAGTTTAGGCTGGATATTAGGAAAAAATTAGGAAAGAGTTATTGAGCACTGGAACAGGCTTGAAGTGTTTGAGTCACCATCCTTGACACGGAAATGTGGCACTTCGGGACCTGGTTTAGTGGAGGACTTGGCAGTGCTGGGTTAATGGTTGGAATCTTAAAGGTCTTTTCCAACCTAAACCATTCTATGATTCTGTGACTTTTCCTTGGCCACTCTCACTTTGTCTAAAGCTGCTGCCCAGGTCCCTGTATTTATATTGAATTTAAAATCCTTGCTTTTGCCGCCTTTGTTTCAAATGGTGGCTCTCCGTCACCTCCCACTAACCCACCCAGGCTACGGCCATATACAAAAATCCCAAATGCTTTTCCATATTCCAGATTATTACATACAGACAATGTCCTTGGACTGCACTCCTGTTTCAGTCCATGACTCTCAATGAACTTGAGGAGGGTCAGTGATGCAAAGGATTAGACTCAAGCTATGCCACTTGTCCCCTGTGCTTTTTACAGTGACCTGAGATCCCAGTGTTTCTGGGAGCAGCCTGGGACCACACCAGGGCACCATTTTGTCTGCTCCGTGTTATGAAGAGGATGGAAAACCAGATATTTCCCTGGACTGAGCTCCCAGACTGCCCTGTGACCTCACCCCAGGCCAAGGCATATGGGGGACCCTGGGCTGTGGCTGTCGCTGGGTATGGAGGGGTACTTCGACACAGACGGAGTTAAGCATTAAGAGCTGAGCCTGTTCCTCGCTTCATCTCTGTTTTGCTGCGGGAAGATCTCTTTTACAAGGCTGGTGGAAAAGCAGTTTAAAACCCCCACCTCTAATACCTAGATTTTTCTGAGCATGTGTGTGTTGTGATTGCCTTGCTCAGGGACTATCTTCTAGATTCTTAAAATATTTTTGTCTCTTTTTTCCCCTGTTTGTTTCCTTCCTTTTTTTTTCACGTTTGCCATATGCTGTCCTGATGATACTGCCTCCGGAAGGGAGCGTTTGGCCGATTTCCTTGACAGTGCTGAAAAGTCCCTTTGCATCCACCTCTCCTGTCCTGTTACTCCAAGCCCTGCACTGCTCACTATGGATGAACTCCTGCAGCGTTTCATCTAACCACCTCTCATATCCCTCGTCGGAGGCTTGTGTGCTCAGCTTACATCCAGTCTCATCAGGATGTCTTTTTGATTTAAGCCCCTGTCTTCTCCCCGCCAGGCCTAATACCTCATCTGTTAGCCACTGCTGGGTTTTGCATTGTTTCTTTATCCCAGTCATATTGTGCGCTGTGCCTAGGCTGACATGTTCTCCCTCACACCATGGCTCATTTGGTCCCTTTTTAGTCCTGGCATGCTCATAGCACCTCAGACTGTAAACATCTACTCCAGAGCTGTCACTGATACATCCTGGGATAAATGTATTGCATGGAAATAGCTTTTGCTTTGGGAATTGGGGGTTCTTTTTTGTTTCTTTCTGGGTATTTTTATGGGACATAACATGTGAGTATCAGAAGCCAGGAGGCAGGTGAAGGAAGAGAAGTGATGTTTGTTAGGAATTTGTTGTCAGATGGTTAGAAGGAAGTCAACTTTTCTCAGAAGAGAGAGCATCTCTGGAACCATCCTGCCACTGACTAAGGCAGGCGGATTCAGCCTCCACCTCAAGATTAAGTATGTCCTTTCTCTTATTTTGCTCTTCCTTCACCTCCTTCTCCCGTTTTATACCACATCATTTACAAAGAGAGTCTTCCTCTGCTTCCCTAGTAGCCAATTAAAAAATCGCTACAACAGAAGCAGGATTGGCTGTGTGTAACAGAGAGGCACAAGAGACAGCTAATGTGTCTGCTCAAATACCAGCCTTGATCCCGTGAAGATGGCAGCGTTAGAGTCAGTGAAGGATTTGAGTGCATACAGTTAAGTGTATGTGTCAGTCTTTGGCAGACTGAGACCTTGAAGCCTGCTCAGATATCATGACTGCGTACAGACATAAACTTGACACTTGCAATGTTTCACCGAGCTTTGACACAATGTGATATTCAGGGGGTTGCTTTAAAAATAAATACAAATTCCCTGATAGTTTTACTACCCTTTCAAACAGAGCTTGGATTGTAGCTTTCTTGTTTGTAGCTTTCCTGTGATACATCCCCAGGTAAAAATGGCTTAAATTACAGAGAAATTTTGAAAGAAATTTGGGCTGTTGTTACTGTCCTACTGAGCCTTTTGGACCAAGAGACAGAATTATATGGATAGATACAGAATGAAAGAAAGAGTGAACTAGAAAAAAATCAAATCCCAGAAAGAAAGTGTTCCAAGAATGGTTCTCGAAGATTTTCAAGGGCGTTTGAGTAGCATTTCCCTCACTTAAAAATGCATCAAAAAGGGAGAGAGGATCTTTACAACAGTAGCATGTCCTCGTGTTTTCTAGGACAAGGTTATTGCTGGCTGGCTCGGGAAGAAAACATTTCACAAAATAGACCACAATTTTTTACTAAATCCTTATCAACACTCTTTGGAGACAGGGTGCTGGGCCACACTAGGCATGGCCATGCTCTGGTCTTTCTCTACATGCTCCCCTTGACCTTACACCCAAACAAACAGTGCCTTCTTTTCTATTTAGTTGTACACGTGTTATTTGCAAAGAGCAAACGCAGGCTCTGAATCTAGTACTGCTATCTTTGCACAGTGGGGTGCTCTGCTCCAAGTTTATCTGGCAGCAACGATGCTGTGTCAAATCTTACTCAAAATGTAGCAGAAATTTTCAAATCCTGAGTGCTGAGAAGAGCCCAGCAGATATAACAGTTCCCATGAAAGCATTCCTATTCCTTTTTCATTTGCTTTCTACATCTACTGTATTGAACATAGTCAACAGTGGGAAGACTTGAAAAAAACAGCTCTACAAAACTCTGGGCAAATGCAGGAGGATATTCATGGTAAAGCAGTTGCCATCTCATACTTATTCTCACTCAAAAACTCTTGTCTCATTGTTTTCAACTAATCATGACAGACGATTAGTGGGAGAAAAGGTGAGTAACTGGAAAACAGAAAAGCCAGCCTTCATGTTGCTCAGGTCTACAAGGTGCCGGTCATGCACACAGGTGTGTACACACCCAGTACACGTAAATACGTAGGAATTTCAGTCCGAGATGTAACCTTAGCTATATTAAATACTACTGTACTCGAACCATGCAGCCACGTTTGGTTTTCTTTGCAGCTCTTCCAGGATGTTGCTAGTGATACCAGTCAACACAAAAGCCTTAAGAACAGCACAGACTAAAGTAATTTCTGTGGTGAGAGAGGGAAATAGCTTGGAACAGCAGCGAAAACCTTCTGTAACATGTGATCAGTGGACCTAGTCAGAATGAAACAAAAAATACCACTTGGATTTCTGACTATCAAATAATTCTCTGTGAACATTTGTGACCATGACAATATTTCAGTGATTCATTGTGAAGAGCAAATGATTCTCAGAAAGCTGCAATCTATTCAGGGGCAATTAAATACCAGCGAGACGATTCACAGACTCAGTTATTCCGCCAGCCTAGCGCTACGGTGAGAGGAGACGTGACTTCACTGTAGTACAGTGCACTCCGCTTAAATAGCACTTGCTCCATCTTGGTTGTGTTCAGCTTTTTCCACAGCTTTTGTGTTTCTTGACATTCTTGTTACTATGGTGAATGATTGTCACAGGACTGTATAGAAAGGATGTTTAGGACACGAGTAGAGACAGCAGCCAAAAATGGTAATGGGACAGTGTGAGTTACCAGCAGGTTCTTCTGCTTTTCTGTGCAAGTGGGAAGAGTAAGTGAGAGCAGGCAGCTGATCTATCGCTGTGCTCATGAGAGACAACGGTACATCTCTTGTCCCAGTACTTCAGCTCAGTCATGGCTCTTGCCTTATGGCTGGTGAAGGACAGCTCGACTCCCACAACGCTGGCAGCCTTGGATACTGCTGATGGCATCTGTGCCTACGACAGCAAGGAAGTCTTGGTGTCTGGATGCAGAGTCTCTTTCTGGTACCATGTCCACAACCCATGGTGAGGGATTTGGAGGGGCGGGTAGATCGGTGGCTCACCATTCTTTGGGAACCAGGGTATCCAGGCAGGGTGACTCAGCCCTGGATCTGTGCAAGTGCAGGCTATGTGGAGTTAATAAAGTTGTGACCTCCCCCTGTCCATCTTCATTCACCTGCACATTCCAATCAATAATGCATATTGCTTTTTGGCTTCTCTTCCCACGTGAGAGGCAAAGCCAATAGAGCAGTGCATGTAGCATTACTACAGGCACATTTATGTTTGCTGATGTCTCAAAAGTAAGGAGGCTTGTCTGCCCTTGTGCAACCTTACCCTTGAATAAGGCCCTCCTGTCTTCCTGCTGCTGAGTTCCATTCCCAGATGAAGATTGTTTAAGTCTTAAAGTAGTGAGTGTCTTCAAGATAGGAGCAAATTAGGAGACATGTCAAAAGAACAACTACAACAGGAACTCTTAAATGCCAGGTCTTAAATCATTCTGGCAAATTGTCACTGTGCTTATATTTCTGCCTTACTCCCCCAAGTTTGGTGATGGATGACCACTGATAGGAATAAGTTGGAACTCATGACTTGGCACCCGATCCCAGCATTAACTAAATCACCCCCCTGCTGCCACTAGAGAAAGCATTGGTTCTGATCCAGATTAAGAATTTAAAGTAACCACATCAGAAATACCTGAACACAGCACTGATTTCTAGCTCAAAGGGAGATGTTGTCAGGACATAGCACAAAATGTCCACAAACTGCAGCCAGCCAGTGATTCTTGCGATCCCGCTAAGGCGCTTTACAAAGCCTGTTCAAATGGGTATTCATGAGGTTTTAGTTTTGGCAAGTGCTACCTATTAAGGTATCCAAAATGTTGGAATACACTGGCTTCTCAACAAGATATTTAACAGGGAGAGGACTTGTGTTTTTCTCCTGTAAGGCTGCATTTATACTGCATTTATAGATCAGTAAAGCGACAGAGAGATTAGGTAACTTGCTAAAGACCACATGGCAGGCAGGTGGCAGAACAGGAACTATAGCTTGGAAATGCCTCTTGTTCTTCTGTCTGCTGAAAAGTCAAGACTACGCTGACCCGTGTGACTGTAATGAGGAAGGGAGCGAGGGAGAGAGCGCACAAGAACTTCTCTCCTTTTATCACACCTTTGCATGCCCACGAGGGCCCTGACCCCTCCTACGCCAAGCCCTCTGCAAGGGGGCAGGTTCAGGAAGGATCAGGGTGAAATGTGAACTCGCTATTTATCACTCTGAGAGGTCAGACTGAGAGTCTGGACGTGAGGCAGCGGCATCTTGGATTTCTTCCAAGGCTGGAGTAGCTGCTGTGGTATGCGCTGCCCAGGATTTTCCAGGGCAAATTCTGATTCAGCTGTAAGTCTTAGAGGCTCTGCCTGAAATTTCTTTCATTCTTATCCACTCAGCTGAGGGGACTCAGGGCATCTGACCACTGGACAATACCCCTTCATACGCCACAATCCTTCTACTGCAGCGCCCACAACAAGGCAGCTTTGCAGCCAAGGGGAACTGCACAGCTCTTCTGACACAGGTTCATAGCTGCGAAGAATCTGGCCTCATATTTTGACTGTCACACACACAGAGCACAAGCAGCACTGCTCTTCCCTATTTTCATCATCACCAAGAAGATTTTGTTTAGGACTGTGGTTTACAAAGATCTTATTATAGAGAAATGAAAAGAAAACTCATCTAAAATCTGGTTACATTGAAAAATTCCAGCTGTCTTGCAATTCAATGCAGCTGTGCTATCTGGTATCTTTTTCTCTGCCTTTGCATCTCTTTATAGAACATTAGCTTCTATAGAAAAATGCATTTTTTTTTAAAACATGGTGGTTTTT
>NW_010408695.1:0-2506 GCF_000710305.1 Buceros rhinoceros silvestris | reverse complement strand
TTCCCTATTCATAATTTGCTAGCTGTTATTTCCACCAATGAAACCTACAGACTCTGACAAGGAAAACGCAAAGATATTCTGAGACAGGGGAACAGCAATGAGGAAAAAAATAGCATTCGTGAAGAGTTTCTACTGGCAATCTCTTGTCCGTGATTTTTTTTTTCTTATACAAACTGTAATACGATGATATTATGCAACTGCCTTCACATATTAGAATCATTATGAGCAGTAGCTTTGTGATATCATACAGCAGGTGCTAAGAACAGTTTTTGCTTTTTCCCCAAAGCGACTACAAAATTACTTACGATTTCATTATAGAACAATCAACACTTTGTGGGGAGAAGTTTGTATTATTTTGTGATTGTGTTAGTGAGGAAAAAAAAATAAATCTATCTTTCTAGGGAATTTGCAGCTTTCTCAGGGTGAAGACTAAACTGAATTAATTTGTAGCCAAATGCCTACGTCCTTAGCCAGGCAAAACTGTGATGGAACTGGAAGGGCTCCAATTCTCGCTCTGAATTCTCTTGCAAACTCAAGCGAGCAGGGCTCTGTGCTTCTCACCTGAGGACTGAATAGTGCAGAGCCATGGGCACAATTCAGTCCTTCGGCCAAGACTGAAAGGGTCACCCCACAAGAGGAGGTCTTACATTTATCTCACCTTTAGGATAAAAACAAACCCAAAGAGTTAATCAAAAAAATTCAGCATATATGGGGTGAGGCGGGTTCAACAACCAGGCAGATGTGAAGTCCAGCCAAAGCCCTCTGAGAGCCACCAGCCACTTTCAAGCAACACACGTCTTTTATCTTCTCTCTGGAGAAACTCTGGGGCTGAGGAAAACCTCACCGCTGGTCAGCTCAGGTTACTCCAGCAGGAACGATACCAGATGATACCAGCTCCTAGAGGAAGAGACAGCCACAGCCCAAGGTCTGCAGGTCTCGGTGTGAGGAACACCAGCAAGCTTGCAGAGAGCTGCATTTACCTCCTGGCATTCCTTGCCAGTCTCCAATGCCCACACGGCAGCTGGACTGGCAGCCCCAGGATGGCTTCCTTCTGGTTAGAACCAGGGCAGAGATTTAGTTACAAACTTAAACTTTCAGTCAGGGAATTGCGAGAACTCTGGTGGAAACCTGCAAGCCCCCATTCCTGACCCCGTCAGTTTAACACCCCGAAGACTGCAATTCTTTCCCTGCAAAAGCCCATTGCTCTATCCACCCAGAAATGTAACTGATATATTAAAAAGTACTTTTCCACTAAAAAAGCAAAATGTATCCATGGGGTCATATTTTCTATTCCCAGGTGATGCTTTGTTCTTCCTTTATAAACACTTAGTAACAAACATTCCCTTTAAAGACTAAATCTATTTAGAATAGCGCTCTGTATGTTAAGGATGGGCAGCAGAAGCACAGGAAAAATCTATACAGAAAGAAACGTGAAAGTACAGTGAGGCAGGGTAACAGAAGAGCTGGAACGTTTCCCCCCAGCGTGAACTCCTAAAGTGCAAATCACAACATTCAAAGCTCCAGCAATTCAGTGCCGCTTCTGTTACATCTGAAAACAGAGATACAGATCAATTATGCTCAAGAGAAAATACCTTAACGTCGTTCCTCACAAGAAAACAGCTTTGAGTAAGACATACCGCTCTTTCAGTGGTGGTGTTTTAAATACCAGTCACAGCCAATCGCGGTTTCACTGCTGCAGGAAAACACTGGAATAATGTTGTTTCCCAGCCTTAGCGTCACATTAAATCAGAAGCAAGGCCCTCGACAGCTGCTTTAGCCACTAGTTTCCAGAAGAGATACTTTAGAGCTGTCTCACTGCCACAAGGCAAGAGCATGCAGTAAGCAAGCCAGGTAGTATGTGCCCACCGGGCCGGGGCTCTTGGTGGTTTTGGTGGTGCTGCTCTGCAAGGAGTTGGTTTGAGGACTTCTCTGTGTTTGAGGGATTGCATGGGGATTTCCAGCTGTTGCTAGAGCGTACAGCTGGGGACAACGGGATGCCTACTCAGCGCAGCCTTGTGCCACAGTGACTATCCAACTCATGACTGTGGGGAGTTAGATGCTGTAAAATGAATCCAATGCCTGACAGCATTGCTAGCCAAAATGAAAAACTGCATGTAAAATGGGTTTAGTTGCTCCATCAGCCCCGTCCACCGCAGAACTGAAACCAGATCAGTTACACTGCTGGGCTGGTCCAGGAGCAAATAAGTTGATGCAAAAACCGCTTCTTAGTGACCGAGTCCGAAGCCCTTTGTTCCGATCACCTCAGACCTGCGGGCTCCGGGGCTCGGGGAGGTCTGCTTTCCTCGGGCAGCGCCCTAGGAGCATCCGCACCGCGGAACGGCGGGTCCGCGCCGTTGCTGAGCCAGATCCTCACGCTTTGTAGGGGAAACACTCCGCGATTTTCAAACCGAACCATCCCCGGGTTAGGGGACCCAGATCGGGCGCCCGAACAGGCGGTGCGGGGCCGTGCGCTGACAGCACACGCTGCCTCGGCGAGCGCACAAGC
>NW_010408694.1:88633-89153 GCF_000710305.1 Buceros rhinoceros silvestris | reverse complement strand
GATATATTAAATACACAAGAGAACCAGGGAGATATTGAGTGTTTTGGGAAAGCAAGGGTCAACCCGCGGTTGGTAGCAACAGCAAAACCCAACCTGCGGCGGTGATCCCAGATGGCGGCGGCCACGTGGTTCTGCCACGTGAGCAGAACAGAGACCCACGCAATTACGAATTACCCGGCAGCGCGAGATAAAGTAGAGTTTGCACAATCCTACCAGTCTCTATCGTGGGTTGAGGCAAAAGCAAACAGCTCTCAGGCGTGCAGGCAGTCTGGACCCAGCTCGGCGGACTGCGGGCACGCAGCGGTGGGTGCACGGTTCCCTTGCCAAGAAACGGCAGGGTGCAGGCAGCGGTAAGTGGCGGTGTGGCGAAAGGGGCTCAGTCCCCATGGCGTGGCTGAAAGCAGCGAGCAGGCAAGAGGCTCAGCTCTGGTGCGCGGCTTGGCTTTTCCGGACGGTGGTTGGTGCTCCGGCGATACTCGTGGCGGGGGGAGCCTTTGGGCGCGGGGGGGGGTTGGCCCCC
>NW_010408694.1:55893-88511 GCF_000710305.1 Buceros rhinoceros silvestris | reverse complement strand
GTTGTTCTGATGTCGTCCCAGGGGTGAAAAGAGTGAGCAAGCCCCTCCAGCGTGGGCGCGCTGGCTTTTTAAAGCAAAAACGGCGCAAGAAGACTAAAGAAGCCCACAAAAACTTTTAACCAATGAGGATGCTGCTAATGTCACATGGCAGGGAATACGAATACTATTGGTTAGTTTAAAGCAAACTTCTCATAAAAAGGAGATCTTTGCTAACCTACCACAGAAGTTTACAGAATGTGGAAAGAAGGGACTGGCCGCTTGGGATGACTGTATGAATGTTGTCAGAGCGTGCAGGGGTGCAGCAAGAAAACCTAAGGCCCACTTGGAATTAGATCTAATGAGGGATGTCAAGAACAAGAATGGCTTCTTCAGGTATATCGGTAGCAGAAGGAAGCCTAGAGGAAATTTCGCCCACTGCTGAATGAGGTCTGTGCCCTGGTGACAGAGGATACAGAGAAGATGGAGTTACTGAATGCCTTCTTTGCTTCAGCCTTCACTGCTAAGGCTGGCCCTCACAAGGCTCAGACCTTGGAGGTACGAGAGAAAGCCTAGAGAAAGGAAGGCTTTCCTGTGGTCGAGGAGGATCAGGTTAGATATCATTTAGACAAACTGGATACCCACAAATCTGTGGGCCCCAATGGGATGCGTAAGTCCTGAGGGAGCTGGCAGATATCATTGCTAGGCCACTCTCCATTTTTGAAAGGTCGTGGAGAACAGGAGTGGTGCCTGACGACTGGAAGGTCCAGGGTCACTCCAGTCTTCAAAACGAGGAAGAACCCAGGAAAATATAGGCCAGTCAACCTCATCTCCATTGCTGGAAAGGTGATGGAACAGCTCATTCTGGAGGTCATCTGTAAGCATGTTAAGGAAAAGAAGGTTATCAGGAGTAGTCAACATGGATTGGCCTGGGGGAAATAATGCTTGACCAGCCTGATAGCCTTCTTAGATATCACGATTGGATGGATAGATGGGGGGAGAGTAGTGGATGTTGTCTACCTTGATTTCAGCAAGGCTTTTGACACTGTCTCCCATAACACCCTCAAAGGTAAACTTAGGAAGTGTGGGCTGGGTGAGTAGACGGAGGTGGACTGAGAACTAGCTGAATGGCAGAGCTCAAAGGGTTGTAATCAGTGCTGAAGAGTCTAGTTCGAGGCCTGTAGCTGGTGTCAGTAGCAGGGGTCAGTACTGAGTCCAGTCCTGAGGCCAGACCTGTTCAACATACTCATCAATGACCTAGGTGAAGGGACAGAGTGTACCTTTAGCAAGCTGCTGATGATACAAAACTGGGAGAGTGGCTGATGCACCAGAAGGCTCTGCTGCTATTCAGCATGATCTGGGCAGGCTGGAGAGTTGGGTGGAGAGGTATCTAATGAAGTTCAACAAGGGCATGTGTAGGGTCCTGCACCTGGGGAGGAATAACCCAGTGCATCCGAACAGATTAAGGGCTGACCTGCTGGAAGACAGCTCCACAGAGAAGGACCTGAGAGTCTGGTGGAAAACAAACTAACCATAATCCAGCAATGTGTTCTTGTGGCCAAGAAGCCTAAAGGTATCCTGGGATGCATTAAGAAGAGTGTGGCCAGAAGTTGAGGAACATTCTCCTCCCCCTCTACTCTGCTCTGACAAGGCCATATCTAGAGTACTGTGTTGAGTTGTGGGCTCCCCCATTCAAGAGAGATGAGGAGCTATTGGAGAGAGTCCGGTGGAGGGCAATGAACACGATTAGGGGACTGGACCATCTCTCACATGTGGAAAGGCTGCGAAATCTTAGCCTGAAGAGAAGGCTGAGAGGGGATCTCATCAGTGCTTCTAAATATCTAAAGGATGGGTGGCAGGGGGATGAGGTCAGACTCTTCTCAGTGGTGCCCAGTGACAGAACAAGGGGCAATTGATATAAACGGGAACACAGGAAGCTCTGTCTAAACATGAGGAGAAATTTCTTGTCTTTGAGGGTGACAGAGCATTGGAACAGGCTGCCCAGAGAGGCTGTGGAGTCTGCTTCTCTGGAGATATTAAACCTGCCTAGGCACAATCCTGTGCAGTCTGCTCTAGGTGAACTTGCTGTAGCAGAGGGGTTGGTCTAGATGACCTCCAGAGGTCTCTTCCAACACCTGCCATTCTGTGAAAGCAGTTATGTAGATTAATCGCTTGCTTTGGTGCTTTTCGTTTCTGATATGTGATAGCGGTAATCCCACAATAGCTTTGACTAATTGAAGAACTGTATCAGCCAGAGGCATATTTTTGTATTAGGAAGAGCTGTGCTGGGTTTTGGGGGGTTTTTTTGGTTTGATATTAAACACTGATATTAACCTACTTTTCACATGAGGGTGTGTTAACCACCATACAGAGAGCGTTTTAAATACATCTAATACAAAAAATGCTGCTAATCTTGGCTATTCTGCTGAGTCATCATTGAATTGAGATGAGTAGTTTCAAACTGTAAAATGCAATCCACTTCAAAGGATAAGTGGGTCACTTCTGCGCTATGGGTGTGGTCTTGGCAGATACCAGTGCTGTATTGATACAGACAAGACAAGATAGCCAATAATTCTTCAGGTTTAAGTGGTCAAATGCCACCATCTAGGAGACATCTTCCAAATTCATACTTCTGACTCTCACTGATTTTTTTAGCTAGGTTGCAATACCATCACAATCACTTTATTTTTCATATTCAGAACAGACATGCTGTATCAGACCAAAGATCCAGTTAGCTCAGCATTCTGTTGCAGCTGTGGTTGGATTTAGAGGGCAAAGTAAGAAATGGGATGAAAAAATACAACTTTGATGTATTCAGCAATACAATCAAGAGTTATATATACCTTCGGCCAGATACAGCCTTTAATATTTACTAGCTGTCAGTCAAAGTATTCATGAACTCATCTAATCCCTTTTAAAAAATATTTTTATTTTTAGCATTGCAACATCTTGTGGCAATGAGTTCTAAAATTCAATTATGTGTTGGGTATTTAAAAACTTCTTTTTATTCATTTTAGGTTAGCTGCTTAATAATTATGAAGAATCCTTCAGTGCCTGTGCTACATACTGTTCCTGATTGCTTAGGTGTCTGTCATACTTTCTTCCAAACACAAACCCTGCTATGTTTTTGTCTTGCTTTGTATGAAGGCTGTTCCTTCCTTCTGATCATCCTGGCTGTCTTTCTCTATGCTGTTTCTGCTTTTTTGAATCTTTCTCATACTTCAGGATGAGGTGGTTGTTACTTCATCTTCTGCATAAGACAAGTTTTTTTTTTTTTGCTTAGCTGGGGTGGGTTTTTGTCTACTTTGGAGTCTCACTGTAGCATGGCTCCCTTCATAATGTGCACAAGCAGAAAGTTCCCCTGATGGGCTGGCCTCTTACCTTTTTGAGTGTGTTTTGTTTGCATGCTTTGGTTTTTTAACAAGGAGTAAAAGTTCTAAACAATTTGCTTTGTCTTATTCCTTACCTTTTAAGGAGAGTTGTTAATACACCATTTTCATGCTTGAATTGTAGAGTTCTCTAAATTTCTAACTTGTTTGGAGATAAGCCCCACTATGTGCAAGAGCATCCACCTTGAAGAACATTACCCTTACTTTCTGAATAAGGAAGCTGTGATTTATTTGTATGATTTGTGCAGTTTCCTAACAGTATGCAACCTGAGGTCTCATGAGAAATTCAATTTTTTTTGAAGTATTTTCAGGACCAAACGAGAAACTAAGCATTAATGTAGAAGCACTTTGGAGAGTTTGCATTTTTCATAGCTAAGGAAATTAGGTACTGTCTTTGTAATCAGCATGATATCTACTTGTCTGTTTTAAAAATAAATTGGTAAAAATAGGTGACAAGTGATAGTATCTTTTCTCAAAACTGGCTATCACAGTTATGTGAAAAATAACTGCAGTGAACTATGTTTTTGTATGGCTCCTTAGGAATAATCTTTGCTTTCTTACGTCAATTCTATAAAAATGATAAATGCACAATAAAATGTTGAAAGAAAAATAGAGGTGACTCAATAAGGAGATCCAAAGTGTTAAAATATTCATGTACTAACAGAAGAAGTTTTAGGCTTTGGAACAGAAATTAATTCTTTAAAACATTTTTATCCAGTATTCTAAACTGTTATATACAATTTACAGTAATACGTGCATTAACTAATCGGACATAAATACAAGTGCAGCGTTTGGGATCATGTTCTGTGATAGAGTGCATCAGTTCCATCAGGTGTATTAAAGTATTTAATTGAATAATATTTAACAGAAAAAACATAAGCTGCTCTTTGAGAACATCTTAAAACGTTCTTTATTTTTAATGTGATATAATGAAAAAGCTGTTGGACATTTGACTTGCTTAGTTTCTTGGTTGTAAAGTAATTGTGTATTGGCATCGTTTGGATTGGGACCGTTTTAAGATGAAAAGCAAGGGTCTCTGTTTATAAAATCTTCATGAAACTATGGAAGTACACAGTGAGGGCAGAGTTACATAGCATTAAGACGTTAGTCATTGAGGTCTTTCTACTTAAGTTCTTCTAAATCATTATTTGTCCATACAAAGTACTAGTTGTTTCCTCTTCCAGATATTCCTAAACAAGTTATACTGATGAAATTGAGTAAGTACTAAAACTTTGTGGTAGATAATACTGTTAGCTTTCTTTAAAAGATATGTGTAAATCTAGATAGCTTTATTTTCTGTTTCTTCTGCAAGTTGCTTTAGAAATGTGAACAGCAATGTTTATAAATCTTGATCCTCTCTGTATATGAGGAGAGACTTGTTTTTTCCTTTCCAGAACTGAGCAAAGATCCTCTTTAAAATTCTTCCTATTAAAACATTGCTGTATGTCATCATCAAGAAATCGTTAATTATGAATGTGTAGCTTTCAGTGTCTGTTTTATATCAGATAATTGACAGTAAAGTGGGTTTTTTCCACAGACTAAGGAGTGACTTAACTTCTGTAACCTAATGCTTTGTCTGCAAATGTTTTTTTTTGCTAACTGGCATTATATCTTGATATCTTCAATGTAGCTTTATGAAGCAGAAAATAAGCATAAAACTTTAGAGAAGGAGTTCCAGCAATACAAAGAACAGCAAAGCAGCAAACCAGAAATCCAGCTACAATCAGAAATAAATCTCCTCACTTTAGAAAAGGTATTTTGGATTTTTCTAGCTTTTGAAAACTGTCACAGTGATCCATTCACTGATAAGAGAGATGTAGAATAATCTTTCATGATAAGTTAATTTGTCCATTTTGTTTTATTTTTCCGACAATTTCTTCCAACTTCAAATATTCAGACAGAAGTAAACCCAACAGTGGCCTCATTTCTGTCAAGGAAGCAGTAGTGTTAGATGCTAAGGCAGGAGAAAACCTAACCTATACATTTAAATTGCTACCCTCATGATTTATGCTCGGGGCTCTAAGCATTCTGTTTATAAAACTGAATAAAGCTTAAGATTTCTCTTGAGAATTAATTTAGACTGGTATTCTATTATGTGCATTTTTATTTTAGTATTTCTGAAAAGAGATCGCGTTACTTATCAGTGGGATGGAATCATGTCATTAGTTACTTCTTAGAAACCACACGTGCCTGCAGTAGAAGATATTTTACTTAATTAAAACCACAAATATGGGCATGTTATGTTTATAGTTATTCTGAGGTTTGAGTCAAATTGTTGACCAAGTAAGCTGAAAAAAATTGAACCAGGTTTCTTGCCACAAAATGAACTTGGAGTTACACAGCCACTCAGCATGATGCTGTATGCTTGAATAACTTCTAATAATGCAAGCAAATGATTCAAAATAATGTTTGGGGCTTTACAGACTCTCAGAAAATCTGAAAATATTTAAGCTATTTTTGTTAGATTTTTTTAAAGTCAGTGCTTTAAGATCTTCACAAATTTAATAGTAAATTTTTGTCTGATTAAAAGAAAATACCACTACTTCAGAGTTGTTAGTTAATGTTGCATTTTTTGAGATTACTGTGTTGTACTTTGTACCTGTTTTCATTTGCTTTTCAATGCTATTTTTTTTTGCACAGAATAAAATTGATTTTTTGTCTAACATTTTTTTAAAGATTTATCTAGATAGTGGGATCAAAGATTCACACTAGATACATAGATTTCTAAAGAATGGTTTGGAGAGGTGTCTGTCAGAGAAAAGAATATAGATGATATGATCTATCAGCTGCAGAAAAATATCTACACATCTTTTAAAGTCAAAATCTATGCTTCAGTGTTTCTGTTAAATTAGTGTTTATAATCTTCCTGGGGGGGAAAAAAGGGAGGGGGTTGCTAATTTGGTAATCTTAAAATTTAAAGGTTACGTCAGCAGATTTAATGCTCAAAACTAATCTCTTTCTTTTTATATTGACGGCTGCCCAATAAAAATAAGGCTATATTTTAAACAAGAAAATATTCATGTGCCATAATATTTATGTTATATTATATAACAGCTTTGGATGATGTTGTATGTTGTACTACATAAATGCTTTTCTTAAACCAGACCCTTTGTTTATATACATCTTTCAGTGATTGTTACTGGTGTTATTGCTTCAGCTGATATGATTCTAATTGCTTTTAGGTTGAACTTGAAAGAAAGTTAGAGTCAGCTACCAAGTCAAAGCTCCACTACAAACAACAATGGACAAGGGCTTTGAAAGAACTTGCAAGATTAAAACAGGTATGGGGGGTTTTCTTTTGTAACATGAGACAACAACATTAATGTAGTGTTGGAAACCACTTATAATTACTGTTAAGCACTAGCAGTTTTCATTTTATTAGTGTTTGTCTTAGCAAAATTAAAGCTGTGAGCTATGCTTTTTCAAAAATGAGAACAGCATAATCTGAGTTTAACATTGAACTCAGGAAAGACCAAGGCTCAGGTCTGCAAAGAAGTTTGGTATGGCTAAAAGCAGGCATGATTCAAAAAAGAAAACTTTTGTTAGTTTCATTCCCAGTAATGCTCAGTCAACATTTTGAAGAGAAAATAATTTATTCCTGTCCCAACCATCTTAGTGTGTTAGGGTCCTAATTGTTCTGTGTTTTAATTGCACAGTCATTGAAGTGTAAAGGTTAGAAACAAGTCTTAGCTTTTAGAAACTGGTTTCTAAGGGTTTGCTGAATGCTGTAAAATGAAGAAAACTTGCAGAAAATGTAAACTGGAAGTGAAACTTTCTCTTGCTTCTGAATGTCCTGATCTCCTACTAAATGACATGTTTTACGACAGCTTCTGTGTCTTTGTATCTATAGTCATAAACATAAGACTTGAAAATACTCTGAAGCTTGCAGGAGTAGCATCTTCATCCTCACTGAATCCATAAGCCTCTGCGTCCTTTGTCATCACCTGTGTTTCATGAATTACAGTAAATGTTAGCTAAACAGTATACATAAAAATGGCAAACATTGCCATTGGCCTTGACAAACAAATCACTAAATCGTTAATCCCTGTGATGAACAAACCTTGACATAGATATAAAGCCTCAGAATTCAAGTGCAGTAAAAGTTTATTACCTGTATTCACACTTATTTCCTGCTTGAGAGAGTGTTGGGTTTTTTTAAGATTATAGTTCTTACTTCATTCCTACTGCTAGAGTAGTCAGGTTTTGGAGAGTAAGAAGCTAAGCACACCCTCTCCTAATTGGTAATTACCTTTTTAAAGCTGTATTTCTCTTTGAAGAGAGTGAATGTGCTGTACAATGACTATTAATAATTAAAACTTTCATCTTTATTTGCTGTCTTCAGATTGGTACTCTTTTGCCTAGTGATAAAAGGAATAATGACATCTCATCTCTGATTTCTAAAATGTCTGTGCTTGACAAGATGATAGAAGGAAGAATATAAATCTTATCTCTCTGATTAAGATTTCTGCAGCAGCCATGAAATGTCCAGAACATTTCATACTGCCATATTTAAAAATATGTAGAATATAAGAGAAAATTGTTGCTTGACAGTTCAACACTAGTATATATCACTATCAGGTTTTTGTTTTAAATTTCATCACTGTACACCTGACAATCTGAATTTAGTACCATATGTAGATAGTTTCAGTTGCCCCTCTTGCTGAAAGTCTGAACTCTGAAAGAAGCTGGCGTGTATAGTGAATTATGCTACCTAAAACTTTTCTACTACAGAACAAACCCTTTCAAAGTTTCTTGTGTTTTTTATACTCCTGTGTTTCATCTTACACTTAACCTATTGATAAAGGATTTAAGTGACTTTAAAGAGTCAAATTAAAGTTGAAGCAGAGCTGATCAAAAACCATTTACTGTGTTTTAAATATAAATTAGGAAACTGTTGCTTCAGGAATTCTAGATTTGCTTTAGTTCAGATGATTTGTGTAATTGAGCGTAGTTTGACCAATTTATTGTTTAAATTGGATTAGTACCATGTTAATTTTGCATTGCCTCTGGTGAATAGCCACAGTGCTGTACTCTGTGCCAGTAATTTGTCACACCAAAGCTCTCTAGAGAACTATACAAAACATTTGTGTAGTGAGGATTAGACGCTGAAAGCCATATCTTAGATTGTTAATAAATGTTAATGACAAAACCCAGCTGGTAAGTCTTGGAAATGAGATCTAATGCTTTGTGCCCATTGCCAAAAAAATGTTTAAACAGAGATTTCCATTACTCAAAGGTGACCTGGTACAGTCAATCTGTGAATTAAAGAAGCATAATCTACAGGCTAAGCATTTTGTAAAATGCTCTTATGATTTGCAACCATAAAAGTCAATGTTTCCTTAATTAAAGTTTTCTTTTGCTTTGGAACTAGTTCTTAGCACACATCTGTGATTTTGTATTTTGCAGAATAAGATAGGTACTATATATCTCAAATATGTGACTGTTAATAGAAAATGCTCTAAACTTCTCCATGTGTAGGATTTTGAGTGCTAAACAGAGTACCAGTGGTAACAGAAAAAAGTTCTGAAGTACTTGAGGATGCATATACATCGTGCTTACCTGTGCTTAGCAAAATACAGTAGTTGAATTTGAAGTTTGTAAAGCTGAGTGAAGTAGACTTCACCCATCTTACTTCCCTCTTTCAGTCAGTGCAGGTCTGTATTAGTACTTCGTTTATACCCTTGTTCAGCTTTAGGAAGGCAAAAATGTCAACAGGTTAGCTGTATATCTATGCACCCAAGTAGACTTTTATCGTTTCCCCAACTCTTTCAAATTTTGCTGACTGGGGGAGAGCTCAGTCCTATACAAATGAGACTTCTATCTTTTTTATGTATGTGAGCATTATTTCTGAGAGCAATCAAACCGTTTACACAAAATTGCATACAGGCTTGCAGAGATCTTAAATGCTAAATTCAAGGCCAGTCTGAGTGCAAGAAACAATGTATCAAAACGAAAATCAAAGGTGGCAGAAACATTATTTTCAGCATTTTATAATCTGTTATAATCTAGAAAACCAAAATCTTAGTGTACATGCATGCATTGTTCAGTGTTCTGGGAGAAGTATTTTGAGACTTCTGATGTGTTTGTGTCCTACAGATGTGTTAAATCCAGCACGAATGCATATTGGCTGGCTGACATTCATGCTGTCTCGTCTAGTGTCTTGCTTATCCACTAAGTAATTAATTTGATTAATTTGTAAGTAATTTACCAAGGGTGGGATGTAAATCTTTGTTTAAGAAAAAAGGCATGAAAAAACCCCAGTTGGAGGTCCAAGGCTTGGTTAAAAACTGTGTCTTGAAACCATCCAGGCCCTCCTACTGACTTGTCAACTCTGGGTTATTTTCAGAAAACTTTACTTGAGTTCCTTAGCTTCAATTGTAAGTTTTTTCCCACAGACTTGCATGGTATGTGTGAGTGGGGGAGTGAATAGTGGCTGCTATTTAGCCATTGTTTAGTCTAGTGTATGTATGTTTACATCTCCCTTTTGGATTTATAGGCAGCTATGGCAAAATAAAGATTGTGCTTCCTTGATTGAAGAGCCTCTTAACTAGAGCACCTGGCAGCATACAGGGATTCTTTTCTGATCAGATTATAATTGAAATTTTGAGGGTTTTTATTACCGGTTAATTTTTATTTATTCCTGCAGTACCATAGTTCTCAAAACATGTTTGGAGTTCCTACCATGTGAGCTCGTAAGACACTATACCATGTCTCAAGTACTACATTAGACCTGCAAACTAATGAAGAAAAGTAGCACAACATTGTACATGATCTGATAACCAGTATGTGGCTTTGCATTGGATTTGTTTTGTGTGTGGGAGTGTTAAGAGGAGAGTGGAACAGTACTGATGTAATAAGAGAAAGGAATATTGGTGATAAGTTTTACTGAGAGGGGAAAAGGAAAGAACATTAACAAAAGGATAACATGAGTAGCAGTGCTGAAAAGGGAGTGGAGGAGAAAGTACCTAGGCCAGCTAAGGCTATATTCCAAAACCAATTTTCAGAGTAATTTGTACATGAAACCCTTGGATCATCTGTGCCTGCTGCATTATGGGATAGCAGCTGATGATAATTAGCAGGTCACACAGTAGTGAAGTTTCCAAGTATTCAGAGTTTCTAATGGGTCTTCTCTTTTACCTAAAATTTTCCTTTACTCCAGCATCTGGTGATTCCAGTGTGTTTCCTTTCCTGAGATTTAAAAGTGAAAAATTCTAGGAGTTTAAAATACAGAATTCTAATAGCTCTTACTGAAATAGCCTGACTTGCTACAATAAACAGTTGGAAGTAAATCTGAAATGTTCCTTATTTCAGGATATATTATAGATGCATATCATAAATGAATCTGCAAAATCCTTTCTCACCTGCTTTCATGTCTTTTTTTTTAAAGTTGAACTGTCTTTAACTGACTGCCACTTCTTGTTTAAAAAAAAAAGTAAATATAGCCTGTCTTCATACTTTCAGATTCTGGGTAAATGAGCTAATCAAATTTGCTGTCCATTTATTTACTTACACTGTAATTTAAGTTGTACTGGTTTTATACCAACCTATTTGAGTCTAGATTGTGCTCAGCATTTAGTCTAAATACCTGCATATCGCAAAGCCAAATACACAAGATAAGTATCAAAATAATAATTCCATTTCTCCTAGTAGCCCATTGTATATATGAAATTCGATTTTAGTGTCTGAATGGTGTTACCTATCCAGATATTTGGAAACTAGATAATACTGTTATAATATTCATGAGGACTTTATTTAGGAAAAAAGAAGCACTCTCTGTCTTTGTTACATGCTTCAACAGTAACATGCTTTGTTACATGCTTGATCTGTGTCATTTTTTTTAAATTAAAAATAGTTCAAAAACATTCTGTGATTAAGAAGTTTGGTTAAGTTAACTTCCACTGTTTTAATAACTTGAATCATGATTCTAGTTGGAATTTACCTCATTTTGACTTTCAGGTAGTGCTTTTCTTTGGGTGGGGAAAAAAACCAACCTAGTCAACTGATGTGAAATATCAATCTATCCCATACAGAGGCCAGCAGTAGATGCTCAAGACTTAAACTGGCTTGGATATCTTTGAATATTCTCCAGCTGCCCTCAGTCATCTAGTTTTGTACATTGTGAGCCAGTAGTTGCATTTGGGTTGTCATGTTAAACAGACATCAGTGAACGCATTCTTAATTTATCTGTTTCCTTTTCAAACTAATTAATATTTTTGTCCTTTAGTATCCCACTTTTTCACATCCACTTTTTCACCAATGAATAATTTTGTATATGCAGCAAACTGTTTATTCCAAAATTACTTCCTCATTTATGAATAAATCAAAGAGTAGATTATTGTGGAGTCCACTGTTAACCTTCTTGTTATTGTGGAAATAATCAATTGCTGTCCCTTCTTTGGCCTTCTAAACCCTGAGTCATCTGAGAGGACTTTCTTTGTGATAGCTTAGTTGTTGTGTTCTGCTGGGTTTTTTTAGGACTAGTTGGAACTGTGACTCTTCTACAAAACCTGATTTATTCTTCCTTGTGTGGCCATACATCCTGTTAGTTTTGGTTTTAGTTATGGTTTAAACCAGTTTGGACACTGTGGAAGTAAGTTCTGCTAGTAGTTCCTGGATATTCCTAAGGACTCTGTTTAAAGGAATAAAATAAATGGGGAAATAGTTATTCCTGTGGTGTTAACAGTAATTTTAGTGAAAGATTGTACCTCCAGTTAGGCTTCCGACTTTTTGTTTGAATTTCCCTAGAACTCTTAAACTCTTGGATAAATATCAGCTGGCTGTAGTGACTTGTTAAGATTTGCTGTAATATTTGTAAATTCCTGTTCTAAAACCTATTCTCCTTCAGTCTTAAACTGTTTTTTCTAACCTGTCCCATGTAAAAAGGGGTGCATGTCACATGAGAATGTTCCTCTGCAATGAATGCTTTATGGGGAAGGTTGGACTATGGCCTTATCTTCCCAGAGTGCTTTTTTTTATGCTTCATCTATCTGCTCTAGACTCTTTGGCAGGATGCCTGCTTCTGGTTTTATTATTAGTATGTATCCCTTTAACAAATTGTTCTTCTTTCTGGCCTGTCTCACTGCAGTTCTAACAATTGGCCTGGCTGCTGTATTGGATTTAGTATGAAAATAGAGTATTTTGAGGATACATAGATACGATGATTTCTTCTCAAGTACTTCTCTATTGCATTACCTCTTTGCATTAACAAATGCAGTCTTTGTTCACACCAGTTCCTTGTAAAATTCAGATTTTCTTCTCCCTTATTGATCATCAACAGGGAGTGCTTAAGATGCTGGGAACTGAGATTCAGGAAACTGCCTGACTATTATTAGGTTGACTATATAATTAATATGTTAATGCATATCAAACAAATATCTTTAACCCATATAATAAATGTAAAATTGATTGTTTTAACAATCAAATATTTCAGATGAAAGCAGTGACAAAATTAAAAGTAACCTTGCACTGGACAATATGTCTAGATCCAGGGTGTTTGTGTAACCTCCTGCCTTATTTTTTAACTACAGGAAGAAATGCCATTTTACCTCAGATCTTCTGTCTCATTCAGAGTGTAAGCCTGGCTTTATTGAGTCAGTGCACAAGGTCATATGGGAAATTACTTGGAGGAAAACAGATGGAGAAAGGACCACACTTCTCATTAAGGCACTTTCATGTCACAAAGTGCTAGTGGATTCAAACCCTTGTTTTGTTACAGTGTCTGTATAGATCTTAAAGAAAAAAAAATAGTCATTCCAAGTAAACTTTCGGAATGGTTACATTAATTTGATTAAACCCAAATAAAGTTATCTAAGGTTTTGTGTAGGGCTAGACAAATGTAAGTTTCAAAAAGTAGTTCTTGAAGCTTTGATACTAGGCACTGTGGGGCTGATGATGGAAGTTTCTTGCATCTCTTTGGCATTTTTCTGGTTTCTGTTTCTCAGAGTTACAGTTTAAAATACTGCACAGCAAAAGAACAAATCTCATTGTCTGGAGCAGTTCCACAAGTATAAGTTTTATGTTTACTAGTTTAAGCCAGAGTTTGTAAAACAGTTTGTAACATTTTTGCTGTTTTGTTAATTGGAAGATAATTGGTGACAGCTGATCCAGCCTGGACAAATTTATTGCAGCTGTGATAGTCACTGGTCTTACTGCATTATAGATAACAAACAACAACTAAGACATTCTGTTTAACTCCTGCATTTCTAATACTGCTGGATACTTAATTGTCATGATTTCATTCATGATGTTTTGCTCATGTCACTATAATTAGCACTTTTACATGTAATCCCATAGTCAACTGAGTTATGTCTTCACCCCCCACACACATTAGCGTGAACAAGAGAATGCAATGGCTCACCTTAAAAAGCAGCAACAAGAGCTGGAGCACATGAGGTTGCGCTATTTGGCAGCAGAAGAAAAAGAGCTGGGGAAAACTGACCGACAAGAGCTGGAGGATATCAGAAATGAACTTAACAGGTATAAAAGCATTTTTAAGACTCTTTTTTTCCCCCTCCCCTCTTTTTTTGTCGTCCGCCTCAGAATAGGAGAAGGTTCTGTTAAATCAAGATTATAATTGCCTGTCATTTGAGTGAAAAAAACAGGATTTAGAATCAGAATGCCTTGAGTTGGAAGGGACCTTCAAAGATCAGGTAGTTCAATAACCCCTGCAGTGAGCAGGGTCATCTTCAACTAGAGCAGGTTGCTCAGAGCCCTGTCCAACCTGACCTGGAATGTTCCCAGGAATGGGGCAGCTATCACCTCTCTGGGCAACTTGCTCCAGTGTTTCATCACCCTCATTGTAGAAAAATTTCTTCTTTATCTCCAGTCTAAATAGTTCCTCTTGTAGTTTAAAACCATCACCCCTTATCCTGCTACAACAGGCCCTGCCAAAAAGACTGTCCCCGTCTTTCTTATAAGCCCTCTTTAAATACTGGAAGGCCACAATACGGTCTTCCTGGAGCTGCCTTTTCTCCAGACTGAACAACCCCAACTCTCTCAGCCTGTCCTCAGAGCAGAGATGCTCTGATCATTTTGTGGCCCTCCTCTGGACCCTCTCCAAAAGGTCCTTCTTGAGCTGAGTACTCCAGAGCTGGACTCAGTGCTCCAAGTGGGGTCTCACCAGAGCAGAGTGGCAGAATCGCCTCCCTTGACCTGCTGGCCACACTTCTTTTCATTCAGCCCACAATAAGGTTGACTTTCTGGACTGTGAGTGGACACTCTTAGCTCATGTTCAGCTTTTGATCCACCAGTACCCCCAAGTCCTTCTCTGCAGGGCTGCTTTTAGTCACATCATCCCTGAGCCTCTATTGATACTGAGGACTGCCCTGACCCAGGTGCCAAACCTCACACTTGGCCTTTTTGAACCTCATGAGGTGAACATATGTCCACTTTTCCAGCTTGTCCAAGTCCCTCTGGATGGCATCCTGTCCCTCAGCCATGTCAACTGGCACTGCTGAGCTTGGTGTCATTTGCAAACTTGCTGAGGATTCACTCAATCCCATTGCCTATGTCATTGATGAAGATAGTAAACAGCACTGGTCCCACCATAGACCCCTGAGTGTCAGCTGTCACCAGTTGCTATCTGGACACCAAGCCATTGACCACTACACTGGTGTGCAACCATCCAAGCAATTCTGTGTCCACCAAACAGTCCACCCATCAAATCTATAGTTCTCCAATTGAGAGAGAGGGATGCTTTGGGGGACTGTACCACAGGTTTACAGAAGTCCAGATAGATGACTTTCATAGTTCAGTGTCCCTTACGTAAAGACTGAATGTTTATAAAATGCAACAGTACTGCAGTGTAGAAAAATCTTGTTTACGGCCATCGTACCCTCTGACTTGTTATGGTCATATTTGTACAGCACCAGGTTTTTTTCTGTTTTAAACCTTCAGTTCTAAGGATAACCACTGCTTTAAGAATAGAAAGATGAACCGTTCATGTTTTGACGACATGTTCCTAATGTTGTCCTCTGAACTGTTCGCAGTGGTTTTGTATGTTGAACCCTTTTAATGTGAATGCTGCTTGCATTATTGAAATAGGATAGCAAATATTTGATAGCAAGTACTATAGTTATGTATCATATACAAAAAGTATTGTTAGAATTCAAGTATTATGTTAGTATTTCTTCTACTTTTTTTTTCCTAGAGAGAAGATAATTTGTTGCCTTTTATAGATTTCTTTATTTTACAAAGTATTTCAGTAGATAAATAACCTAAAGACTTAGAACCAGCTCTGGCTGTTTTCATATTAATATGGGTCATCCTCTGATTCTTTCTGTTTTATCAACATCAGGCTGAAGCAACAAGAAGAGAGAAAGCAATTGCAGAATGTTAGAGATAATTCTGCTGGTAGAGTGGACAATCTTCATTCTAGAAAATTAAATGAGAATATGGATGATTACCTCTCTCGTCTGATAGAAGAGAGGGATACCTTGTTGAGAACAGGAGTGTATAATCATGAAGACCATATTGTAAGCGAACTTGATCGTCAGATCAGAGAAGCTATTGCAAAAAGGAACATCACTAAATAAAAGCGCACAAAAAGTTGTTAAAGAGCCAAGATTTGAGCAGAGTGGGTGATTTTCATAGATGTGTACTACTTCGCAAAATATGTAAGGTCCTGCTTAATTTTGCACACTTTTGTTAGCCCTTTTTGAAATAAATGTAAATATTTGCAATGTGAAGTTAAGCACAATTGTTTTATGGGGCAATGGCTGGTTTCTGATGTTTTTATACTCATGTGTATATATGTGTAAATATATTTATCTTGTGTACTTTCATCTGAAATGTTTTCTACCTCTTTTTGCATCACCCTGGCCAGGTTTATTTGTAATATTTTTAATATGCAATGTAAGATTTTTGGTCAATATTGTCATAATTTCTTTAAATTTTTAAAAAAGATCTCTTCAGCTACACTACGGAAAAGTGACATCAGCTGTTTTCCCTGACAGAACTCATAATTCTAAACCGAAGTGCAGCACAGAACAATTACAATCTTTTAATTTCATAAAAATGTGACACGCTCTTGCTTCTCCAGCTATAGTTATCTAAGTTATGTAGTAAATAAGAGACAACATTTTGAGTGTGGTCTGAAGAATGCTCAAACCTTATGAAACTGAATCAGTTAAGTAACTAGCCTGACTGTACAGGATGAATATCCCTTTGTTGTCTTAGCAGTTTTGCACGCAAGCCAGGAGGATAAGGACCTCGTTCAGAAATCTGCATTCTTACATCCATTCCTAATGAGGAGAGATACTTGAAGCACTAATTCAGTGAATTTTTATATGCTTTGTATTCTGAACACATACATAAAACAAGAGCTTTTCTCAGTAGAGATGTTTTCCTTAAGCAAGACCTGATCACTTTACAGTTATTTAGCATATATTTCAAAGCACTTGAATTGCATGTGAGGTTTTCTTTGATTGTGGAAGTATGAACAGTGCCCGGTCGGAAGGTGTTAAATGCCCCAAGAGCAGTCTACAAGAAATTTTGAACTGTGATTATACACAGATTAACAAGTTTTGGTTTACAGCCTTCATTCTGTTTCAATAATTTTAAAATAATTCATGTGGATCTAGCTAATAATATTAGTTTACAACACTGTCCCTTCAATAGGCATTTTTGTCAGTCCTGTAGTCACAAATAGTTCTTTATTTGAACGTCATCATTTAGGATTTGTTACTTTTAGAATGACCAAAGATACCAATGCAAAAATATCTTTTTTTAACATAAAATGAGAGTGAACTTCCGTGAGCATGGCCACATACATGTGACCATGTTTTGTATGGTATTAGGTTTTTAATATTGTATTTTTTAATATTCTGGCTTTGCCTCTAGGTGCATTATTTTTCCTCTTCCCTACCACGTGTGTATCTCCAGTTAAATAAACTATTAATTTAGGCTCCTTAGAAAAGTTTTAAATAAGCTGTGTAAACCTAGAGATCATATTCTGTGAGGAATTGTCACTTACCAGTACCAGACTTTGAGACAAATGCTTTTGTAATTCTCTGCACTATATACTGCATTTTTCAAATTACCATGCCTAGAGAGCTGCTTCTCCACTAGTAAAGCAAGTAACACTTTAACTCACACCAAGGAAATAAATTTTACAATTTTTTTTTACATCATGGCTTTGACATATCACTGATGCATGATCCTATGCAGTTAGTGTAAATGAATTGGGGAGCTTTTGTCTTGATGAGAAGACTTGCTCACTTCAAATGCTTGGTCACTTGCTGAAGCGTAGTTTCTTCTTCAAACACTGGAGGGTGCCTTAGACTTAAAGATCACAAAGACTGACTAAATTTTCATAACCGGTAATTTTCTTTGAATTGGTATCCTGTGAGTTTTCAGGTGTGTTACTGTACTAAATAAAATTCAATTTTTAAGTAAATATTAAGGATTTTGTGTTTGTTTTGACTCATATTTTCCATAGTGCTTGAATCCATAAAATTGTCAAGTTCACTTTCAAAGTTAATTTCACTTTTTAATTTCTAATTGAGTCCCATGTCTGGTAAAGAAAAAAACATAAGCCTAATAATTTAAGCTATTTGGGTCCATTTTGAAAGATCACTACATACAAGGTGAGAAGCAAGAGCTTTGACTATTAAACTTATTTAGCATTTATGTTTTGTTGTATAGTCAAACAATGAATACTAAGAGTAATGCATTAGAGAAATGATACTTTAAGCTTAAAGTTTAATTTTTTTTTTTAGCACAATTTGTCTATGTGATTCAATGTGAAGTATTCTAGAAACTATATTTGTAGTAGATACAGCAGAGATGAGCTCAATATTACTCTTTTTTAAAAAAAAAAAAGATTACACCAGGTTCCATTTGGTTTTATTGCCTCAAAACTGTTTTAAAAGTTAGAGCTATTCAGTGGAAAGACCAAATACCGTTTTTAGTAAAATCTTAATATTAACTTAATATCTCTTTGTGGCAAAAGTAGTGCCTTTTGAAACAGATGCATGAGATCATGAGCTTATTTTAATTTACCCAGTGTTAAAAGACTGCTGGAAATGAGACCGCTTCAGTCCTGGTTCTGTATGCCTTAGAAAAGGGGGTGGGAAGAGGAGCGAAAGCTAGGCCCTCCTGGCATTCTGGCAGGCTCCTGCTATTGATTTTAGTGCACCCAGATTTCACTAAGGAGGTTGATGGAATTATTTTAAAGCAAGTACTCTTACCAGTAGGGTTCTGAGAGCCCAAATGCCCATAAAAATTAGTAAATGCGGGGCAGGGAGGGGCCTGTTCTATATCAGTTCCATGTCAAATCAGTTCCAGCTATCGTCTGCCTTTCAATTCAGGCTCAGAAACTTGCAGTTGGCTTTGGATAAGGGAACTTTGATTACATCCTGTATTTGTCCAATCCAGTATTTTAAAGGAAAAGCATTAGCCTGCCTGACAACAAGGGCATTTAAAAACACTGTTCTGCCTTGATGTGGAGCATTAGTTAAGATTCTGCAAACTGTGACAAAGAAATTGACCTTTGTGAGATTGTTTATGAGAAAAATTGTCTCTAAATTCTTACTTAAGCAGTGGAATGCATTATAAAAAAAAGCATGACAAATTATTTTAAGAATAAGATGGCACTGTTCTGCTTTGAATTTGGATTATTTAAATGCATCATTACATCTTCCCAGTATATTGTTTTGGTGGTGAAGCCGTAACCCTGTTTCTATAATAATTTAGCAGCTCTCCAACACTTTTAATATTAATACATTTTCAAAACTGCTGTTGCAGAAAAAAAACCCAGCGTTATGTCTGGCACTGAGCTTTCAAAGATACAGTCCATAGTTCTCCCCTCACTGCAATTTAAGTTCTTCTCCCTTCCATCCACAGAGATAACCTTAATGCACAGCTAAAGACAGAAATCCTTTATCATATCTAAGTCCTTACTACGTATTTACACAATTATTTATTTTGCTACTACTGTGCCTAAATGATCATGACCTGTGTCAAGGCTTGGATAGGAAGCACTACCCTGCTATTGTTAAAGACCGAACTGTAGAAAGGCGGTTGCGTACTTAGATCTCTTTTCATTTGTTTCTCCAGGGGGTTGTATTAGTAGTGTTTTTATTAGAAATGTTTTTACAGATGTCGGCTATCCAGATACGAAGTCTCTGTGGTGGAGAAGCAGTCAGGAGTTTGGCATTCAGAACAGTAAGGGAAAAAAAGTCGACTTTGAAAGACTAATTTATAGAAAAATAATTTACTGACTTTCTGATGTATAAATGTACAGTAACCCCATGGCGGCTTTAATGCAGCGTAATTGAATTCTTGCAAGTACAGTTATTTTCTGTTCTTAACGTGAAGAAATGCTACAGCCTGTCGTTCCCCATCACTGAAGACTAAAATAGTCTCCATTAATAATGCTTCTGGAGAAGTGACACACACTGCTTTGAGGTACAGTACTCTTTATTTCCAAGTGAAATACTTGTAGTAGTTTGACAGTGTTTTAAACAATTTATGTATTACTACAGAAAGTTTTGTTCTAACAATATACATAAAAAGTAGATGATCATTAAAGTGTTACTGAATGTTTGACCAAGGGTTTCGATGCACCATAACTGCACTGAGAAAATAATGTGGCACCAAGATTTAGAGTGGGTTTACTGGGGCAGATGGAATGTAGTAGAGCAGTCCAGAGCCTAATACTCTTTCAACAGTTACTGTACATTGCTTATAACTTTAACTTTACTATGAAAAAAACCTGTAAAAATTGTTGTTGGAGAACTATGATTTACTATGACTAGTATCAGTTTTCTTTTACAAATTCAAATGTAAATAGGGCAGCAAAATCCTTGCATTTTGAGTTGAGCAGGCATTCGAGCTAATATTTTTTTGTGGAATTTAGATTTGAGTGGTAATGGTAAGTCTTCAACAATTTTGTATTTGTTTAATAGCTTAGCCTAAGTGAGGGGGGGGGTTTGTTTTATTTTTCACATCTGGAGGTACAGAAAATAATATTATTGATCTCATGTTAAGAGACGTAGGTAGTGCAGGACACCAGACTCTCAGTATGCATCCCTGAGAAGGCCATTTTTGGCCACAAGATTAATACTGTAATACACTGGGTCATCCAGACCGAGGCTGAAAGGCACCGTAAGCTATTAATTGCTTTGTAATCAGACATGCACACGTGAAGGTTGAGTCCCTTTCATACCAGGCGTGAAGCTGACGTGATGCTTCTCGCACAAATAAGTAAGACAGCTTAATAGTTTGTTCTTAGAGTCAGCACTTCAAGCCGGTAGTGTGGGTATGTTTTCATGAATACAAATGTGTATTTGATGTAATACACAGAGCCTACCTGCTCCTCCAGGAACTGTTCAGGTGATGTATATGATATGTTGTTTGGACTATATTACATCTTTGATGCTTGTATAGCAATACTGGTTTTTACTGCAGTTTCTTGAATGTGTATGCATGTGATGTTTCAAATAGCTTACTGATTTATCCTGACTTTTCTGATAATCATCCAATTATTGCACTGAAGAAATGGGGCTAATAACCCAAAATAAATGAAAAAAATAAACAGAATGTCAAAAGCAAGACTACAGCAGTGCCACAAGGAATTGGTAGGTGTCTTTGTTAGTATATCTCTCTGATAGGGCACTGGTATTTATGGAAAAGCTTGCACACCCCGGCAGCATGTTGATGTGCCTCTATAGTGAATTTTACCTGTCTCATCTCAGTACTTCTTGCAGAACAGAAGGATTTTTCATTTTTACTCCATGACTGTATCTTCTTACTGCGTACATACAGCAAATCATTAAAATGGTCTTGAATTTTTACCTGAGAATAAACATTTTCATGCTACTGATTCTTATTTCATTTACATATATCCCCATCAATGCAGGTGGCTTGTAATAGCCTAATTAGAAATAGGTAGGCTTAACAAGAGGACATCTTAGAAGGTGTTATCTAACACCATGTGAGGGAACAGCAGTGATATGCCATCCTGACCAAAACCTTGTGTTGCCATACTTGGTGCAACATGGCAAAGTCTCTCCTCAATCACTTGTAAAGGGGCTCTCACTGGCAGACTGAGGGTTGGGCACAGTCTGTGATATCTCTGCCCATCCTAGTTTATAGGAGTGTTGAGTGATCTTGAACAGGGTCTGGGCCTCCACATCCTAAGAGCAAAATGAGAATAACGTGGGAAAAGCTTTTCTGTGTAAGTGTTTCACAAACTGCTTTAAACTCAGACTATCTGTGCTGCATACAGTCATCGTAATGCCCTGAAAAGTGTAGTTACCAGCTTCTACTGGGATGATTCTTCAGCAAATGAATACAAGCTATTTACTTCGGTCTTTTTTTTCTTCTGGCTAATTACCAATTCATCCAAAAGCTTTAGAAAAAAGAAAAATTACTTCGGTCCTCCAAGGCTGCAGCCTTCCAAGAAAGGCTGGGTTAATCTTCCTGTTAAGAGATGAATTAAATACAATCCCTTAATGATGGCAGGAAAAAATATCTGAAGTTTTGGGCCTCCCCCGAAGAAGGTTGTATGTGGTATTGGGCAGTATTGTTTACTTTTGTCTCTGTTTTGGTAAGATAAAGGTGAACCTCCATTGTACTGATGCTTTGATGAATAGCTAGTTAATGCTTGGTTGTTATAGCTGTTTGCAGAAGAAAAGGTCAAACATTGTTTACCATATTCCATCTATTGAGCAAATAAGTAATTGCGATGACTTTAGTGAAATTTTTATAGGAAAATCATTTAATGACTTATTAGTATTGAAATACTAATAAAAGGAAATCCCTATTATCCTAATAAATGTGACAGATACTGTTTGAAATGAGTCTTGAAGGTGGGGGAGGCCAACTCTTCAAGAAGTAACTCTCTAAATGCTGTGAAACCAGGATGCCTGCACCCCCATGCCCAATGTGGCTGTGCCCGTCAGACGGTCACGAATTCTCCATCCAGGTTCTGGAGCTCAGCATGAAAACTCAAGAGCTGCCAGGCCACAGAGGGTGATGGGAGGAGAAGCGGATTTGCTCCGCTGCGCTCGCTCTCACAGGGAAAAGACGCTACTGCTGCTGCTCACAAAACCGGTACCTAAACCTCTCTCTGTATAGCAACAAATGTGCACTTTTTTTTTTTTTTGGCCAAAGTGGGCTCTTGTCCTCCTCCCCTTTTTTTTGACCTTTTTGTGTTATCACATGAACATATATATCACATGTAGACATGAAGAAGAGAAGCCCATTTCACCAGCAAATCTCCTTATGGAGATTTCTGAAATCATGCATTTATTCATCTAACTCTCATAAATTGGGTGGTTTGTTTACAACAAATAATAATAAAAAAGTGTAATTATATAGAGAAATTACATGTTATTTTATGTGCTTTATATTGAAAGCAATCTTGATCAGATAATTCTTTTTTAAAAAGCAGCATCTACAGAAAATAGGGGTTTTTTAAACAGTTTTTCACAAAGGGCTGATGAGCTTTTTTGGTTTTCATTTTTTGCTCTTGCTTTCATGCTCATTGCGTAAGTCATTCACAACATCTGAACCATTACTCCTTGGAAATATATAAAAGGAAAGTATCTTAGCTAAAATAAATGCTTGTAGAGTAAAAGAGGGGGGGGAAATTTAAAAAAAAGGCTGTCCCATGGCTTTATTTTTGCTTTTCAGATAAAAATGCATTTCATGGTTTATGGAATGCAATCTGTTACAGAGCACGGACAACATACCGACTTGCGTACCACAAAATAACAAGTTTGTGTGAGTACGGGGAGGGCTGCCATTTATACTGCCAGATTCAAACTTTTAGTTAGATAATTTTTGGCAATGAAAGTGCCCAGTCTGTTGCTCATACACCACTTAATCCTGACTTAGAAAAAAAATGAAAGTCCATTTAGGGCCTCTAAAATCTTAGCTTAACTTTTGTATTGTGGTAAGAGATGATTTAGGGTATGTCACATTAAAGACTAGTTCTTGAAAATCTGTCTTCTGTGTCAAGTATTAGGTCTTTAAATGCTAACACAGTTTTTACACAAACATTTAAGAATGAATACTGAGTCAAACTACAAAGCAACTTTCAGCGAGCTTAGCTCGAAATGTTCTATTTAAGCTCATAAAAGAAGAGAAAAGAGCCGTTTAGTGTTGTCTGCTTTTATTAATAAAGGAACAAGGGCTATGATGAAGAATAGCAGTATGAAGGAAGCAGGCTTACCCCTAAGCAGTTTGAACATGTGTGTAGTTAAATATGCTGATGAAAGAAGGAATACTATGGTAAACAGAATCCACCAAGGTGTTCTTAGGGCGGAGAGAATTTCTTTATCTTACAGCACTTTCTTAATTTTCTCCTGTAGCACAGAGCAATATTTCAGTGGCTCAGCATACAGATTATGTAATGGCAGTTTAGTAGGAAGAAACAAAATTCTTTGGGAACACCAGAGGCAACATGTAACCTGGTTCATAGTATCTTCCATTTCTGATTCTCTTGTCCTCACAAAATAAAAACCAAGCAAACAAAATCCCACCATCATTTGGGGGATTCCTTATGGAGATTTCTGAAATCTTGCATTTATTCATCTAACTCTCATAAATACATATTTTTAAAATATCACAACCTCAACTCCCTTTTCTAGCTCCATTTTTGTTATCACAGTATCTATTTTAATGGCTATTAAGCTGCAATGTCCATACCTTATCTTTGTCAGTTAATGTATCTAATTCCACCATCCCAAAGGGAATAAACCCGAAGCTAAAGCCTGCAATATATTAAAGAATCAAGAACGCTTATGCAGAACAAACAGAGGATTTAGCTTGGATAAACAGCAGAGAGCTCAGTGTCTTTTATGTCCAGAGCTCAGGACTGGAAGAAGAAAATGACTATAAATCATCCCTGTGAAACAACATAACATAAATGTTGTATGTTTATTTAAAACTTTATACAATCATTTATCTGGGCTATAGCTCAGTTTCAAAAAGTGCTCTGCTGTAATGAGGTACTGAGACTAGCAGTGATCAAGAGTAAAATGATATATAGTCTTCACCCAGAATTTGCTTATGGGAAGAATGGAAAGCACTTAAGTAGACACCAAGTATCTATAGCTAGTAGATCAAGCGGGAGGATAATGCAATAATAACAAAAACTTTGATAAATTTTTTCCTGTTTCTCTTCAAAATATCACATTTCTTGTAACGTGACATTGTTTTGAGAGCTAAGCAGCCAGCAATTTATGCCTTAATTTTCACACTTGAATAAAGGCTGATTTGTTGTCAGTGTCTGAGGTATGACATGTTGCACCACCAGACTTAAATTAAAAAAACAGGCTAAATCTTTGTCGGGGCTTGCATTCTGGGGAGAAGCACTCTTTAAAATGTGCTGCTCATTTTTCTTACTTATAGCAAGCACTCCTGTGAATTCATAGCTAGTAATTGCTATTTTTTTTTTTTACTTATGGGAAATTGAAGAGCCACTGATGATCTGTTTACTGTTGAAGCAGACAGACAAAAAAATATAATACAGCTTTTACCGTAGGAGATGTTTCCCCCAAGTACTTGGTGTCCACATTTACCCCCTATCTGGGGCTAAACTTTAGACTATAGTTGTTCTGTCACCCAGTGATCCCTCCCCAACAAAGAACGTGAATAAGGAAAAGAAAAAAAGACCTATGGGTTGAAATAAAAATGGATTTAATGAAACAGGCAAACTAATACCAAATACCAATGTAAAGTACAAAAAGTTATACTCAGCCCAGTGAATGTACAGTGGTCACAGTAAATGGGCAAGCAGTCCTTAGGGGAAGAAAGAGGAGCAGGGCCAGAAGGAACTGAGGAGGAAGCGCCCCTCTCCTCAGCAAACTTCTCCCTTTATAATGAGCATGACAGTTGTGGACTGGGATACCCTCTGTGAGCCAACTTGCATCAGCTGCCCTGGCTGACTCCAAACTGCTGATGGCCTGCAGACCATGGCAGGACTATGGTTCTGTCCTGGCAAAACCAGGACAGGAGCCAGAAGTCTCCCAGAAGATGTCAGCACTTGGCCCCAGGGATGCCTAAGCACTCATCAGGTGCCAGCAGGGGGTTTAGCCACAATGTCCCAATTGCAAATATGTGCAGCCAGGACTGATTCAGCTTTCACTGTTGTGTGCACACTCGTGCACACAGCAATTCCCACTGCAGCATTTTTTACTTAGCATTTCAGTGTCAGTCAGTCAGATCTTCCTCTTGGAAATGCACAGTGTGGCACAGGAGAACCCATACAAGGCATGGAAAAGTGTATTTGGCGATGGCAGCTTCTCCTGTGGCTGCAGGTGCCATCCCTCTCCCCAGGTGCTGCGTGCAAAGATTTTCAACTCTCCCTGACAAATCTCCCATCAGTGCACTTAGGTCCCAAACTCTTTAAATTTTTAGGATTTCTAGAGCTGACCTGGTGGCAACTTTCAAGGCTAACCTGCTCTGTGTTAACGAAAGTAGTAATATCTCAGTTTGCAGGACCACAGGCTTGTAGTGGCTTAAGAACTAACCTTTACAAAAAATAGTAAATCCAGTCACACCATTTTCTCCTTGAGTTGTTTGGGGTTTTTTTCATTTTTATTTTGTGGCCCATGAAGACAAGTGCCTGTAGAGATGTGGCCGACAAGCACTGTATTCCTTGACAAGAACATCAGAAGTGAAACCTCTCTGTTTCCCCTCCACAGTTGACGGGATCCTGTAAAACAGTGCTGTAAAGAGCACAGGCTTATAAATATTTCTGCACCTATACAACTCCACATGTTTTCAAGCAACTATATTTATTATGTCAATATAGATTAAAAAAAAAAAAAGATGACTTGTTCAATAATTCTTAATGGTTTCAGAGCTGCTGGAGGCCAGCATGGCTCACTTTACTTTAGATAACTTATAAATGTAAGTTATTTCCATGACACACTGAAATTACTTTCTGGTGAATATTTATTTGAGCTTTAGTTTTGGTACTAACCAGTATGTTCTAGAAAAGAAGATGATGGTGCTACTCTCTTCCTCATGCTGCTTTCCCAGGTGCAAGAAACAAAATCTCAGAGAAACATTTCAGGGAAGGTCTTAAATGTTTCTCCATGCCATCGACACCAGAGCAAACCTGGCTTTTTTTTTTTTGTTGTTATTTTTTTATTTTTTGGGTAGCTGAAACCATTTTGTCAGTCTGGCATCTGGGTGTAAACAAACACCTCTGCAGCGAATAGGGAGGCCTGGGTTTCTGCCCTCCCCACGGGATCTGCTGCCCAAACCTTGCACCAGACCCATGTCCCTAAGGCAGGCTGATTTCATTCTCTTTTTCCTGAGGTAAAATATAAAATTCGAAATACTGTATTAAGCGGGTATCTATATATCAACAACCCCAATATTTTAAGTGAGTGCTGTTGTGATGGTGCATGAACGCTGAAGAAAGCATTTATGGTACGTGCAGAAAAACGTAGAGGGAGCAAGTTTCCAATAGCTTGTTTAGCTTGCTGTTTGAAGTTAATTTTTACAAGCTAAAGGTTTTGAGTTTATTAACAATGTGTTTATATTGAACAGGAAGCATATATTCTGTAATTCTTAAATAAGAAATTGCTTTAGTAGTTTAAATTTGCACATGCAAAAAATATGCAACCACGGGAATCCACAAATACAGACCAAGTTAAAAATAAACCTTGCTCTAACACCAATAAAAACTAGCAACAAATATTTGAAAACTGTGCAAATATGCAAGAAAGCCATGTGTACCCTGGTTGGAGCCAGTTTCTAGGCAGAGATGGGTGACAGCAGAGTGTGCCCGACGGTGTGCACCCCTGGCCAGACCCAGGGCTGTCCCCAGGCAGTGCAGTTCCCCACCAGGTCATGGGGGCCCTGCAGGGAGGCTGCCGTGGGCATGCTCCTTTTCCGCATCCACACCATCCACACCGCCATGCTGAGGGCTGTCCTCCCCAGCCTGCCATGCTGCTCACCCTGACACCTCGGCTCCCTGCACCAGTGAGAGCACGCTCTCGCTTTAATCGCTTAAGAAGTTACTTATGATACGCAACTAAATATTTAGTTGTGCAGAGGACAGCTTGTCACAGACAGCTTTGTTGCTAATGTATACAAATGCTGGTATGGCGCTGGCTTCCTCCCTGCATACACAGAGCGACACACACAGTGACCACAGCCTAAATAAGCTGATTTATTTGTTTCAGTTATTTGATAAGTGCATCATACCTCAAACCGTAGGAAACCACTTTAGGAGGATTATAAGTTTTATGATGTGAAAAGATTACCCTGAGTGTGCTAAGCAAAGTTTATATTTGGAGACTGTGCAGGAGGTGAGGCATTCGCAGAGGCTGGGGAAAGAGGACTTGATAGATAGGGAAGGGATTTTCTTTGTTGCTGCACCTCCTGTTGTATATTTTTTTCTCTTTTCTTCTGTTGCAAGAGTTGTTGTAGCCCCGAATTGTTAACCTTATGACTCCTCCGCCTTCCACTCAACAAAGGGAATTTCAGGATTTGCACTTTTTTAAAATAAGGAGTAATTAGTTCACTGGCAAATGAAGGGATGGGAGGTGAGTGGCTTGGGTTTACTTGCAAGAGGGAGCTGCAAGCCTCCTTCTGAGGGGGCAGGGTGGGGTGGAGCGGGGAGGGCTGGGAAGGGCATCTTACCCCAACTTCCCCTTGGGGCTCCATGAGCACCTCACTCCAAAGGCTGGTGCAAACAGGGCACCTGCAGAGGTGCCAGGTACTCACCCAGTCTTTGAGAGGTCTGCTGGCAGGGACCGGCATCCACCAGCGCCAGTGCAGCTGAGGGTCCAGAGGGCTCAGCAGAGAACTGCAAAGCTGTGACCATGCCTGTGGCCTCGAACTGATGCTGCTGTCCTCATAGCTTGTGGCCTTGCTGGGATTGACACTTGAGTCATGATATGGTGCAGAGAGGAAAATAATTTAGCCTTTTTTACCCTTATTGTTTAGTCTTTGACTCATGCTCAGGGAATAATTGTAAATAGAAGGAAGTTTAATTGAGCAAAATACCTGATGTGTGTTTCCACCCATAATTTTTAAAGGAATGGACTTGCACAGAGAAAGATTGATATTGTACTCTGATAAAGTTCCCATACTAACAGGGCAGCAGATGAGACAAAACAGCAAGAGTAAGTGGAGGCAGCTCACGTAAGAGTTGCAGAGGTCTGCTGACTTTGAAGAGCTTTGCTTAGGTGCTGGGGCAGCACTCAAGGAGGGTGCCTGGGGATTTTGCTTTCCTACAAAATGCTCGGAGTCCTGCCCAACCCTGTCCCCTCCACCACAGCTGCAGCACATCAGGGTCCCCAGTGCCAGGGCCCCCATGACCTGCCTCTCTCCGCCACATGCTCTGGTGCTGCTGCCCCGCAGAGCTCCATTAAATAACGCACGCGTGCCCGCTGCTGCAGGGCTCACAGTACTCTGCTGTTACTAGAATGGAATTTATATTATATTCTCTCTCCTGCGTCTTTCATAAGGGAGTTTTTATGTGTCACCAGAAAATACTGGGTAACACACTTTATTAGCCTCATGATACCGTGGCCCATCAATACTTGTCGAGGCCTGATGAGATCATGCTATGATTGTTAATCAGAGCGAAGGATGGAGGTGGAAGAGTGGGAAATACCTCTAGGAAAGAACCAATTAGAGAGAACAGTGAGGTAAGCATGCAATGTGTTTTTTAGTATAAAACAGCAGGCAGCTGATCAGCCCATTACTGAGGTTTAAACACAACCTTTGTGTCATATCAGACATGCCTTTTTTCAAGCAGAGAAGAAATACTGCATTATCAGAACACACTTGTGATCAGCAAGTGGATCTTTCATCCACTATCAAACTCCTTAAGACCTGTTATTTAGGCAAGTACTTAAGTGCACAGCTGGCTTTAAACATATGGAGTGCTGCTGGGACGGTCCCATTTATTCTTCGTTAGGCTAAAAGGTTTCTGTTTGAAGAGATTGCCTGGCATGGGTTGCTGTTGATTACTCATGTGGAAGGGTGCTCTTGCCTTGGGATTTTCCTCTTCAGCAAGGAACTGTTTCCTGAGGAAGGAAGTGATTACTTTTGGCTTCTTTGCATCTCCTTAAAAACTTGGAGCGGGGTCTGACCATGTTACCAAAGTGATGATGAGTGTTGCAAGGGCGAGATGAGGGATGCATCGAAACCAGTGCCACCACACAGTGATCACCAGTATGCGTTTAGCAGCATGGCTCCGCTGAGACATTTGATTTTCAAAGCCCATTATTGTTGCTTTGTGCTGATAGTGCACAATTCCTCTCTGCTGTATTTTTGCATCCTGCCCAGGGTCAGAGAAGGGTAAGCTTTTTATGACAGAGAAGTGGAGGGTGAGTGGTTAAATGACGTTTTCTCAGACTGCAGCAGAAGTCTATAGCTCAAGTGCCAATGTCTCATTCCCCCAGATAGTTGTCTGAGTTCCTAGGAGGTCCGTTTAGACTGTGGTCAGTGGGAAAAGCTACTTCGGTGACACCCTGTCTGAAAACCAAAAACTTACACCGCTTGTTTTGCACACCAAGTTGAGCATGAAACAAGATGTTCGGTAGTTCAGATCCCTCAAAGCACACCAGCCTGATGACAGATGGCAGGCTATTTGCTCAGTGCTACCAGTCTAGGTAGTACTTTGTCTGGTTTAGTAAGTAAAAATATCTGCATCTTATAAACTCCTTGCTGCTTTGGTGCCATGCAGAGGATTTCAAGGGAGGGGGGGAAATGAAGAAAGCATGGGATAAGATCCGGTAACTCCTACAGGCAGCATGCTTGCAGCACACTTCCCTATGCATGTCCAAGGATACAAATAGGACTGCATTTTTCATGGCTGCGATCAGCAGCTGACATTTGTCAGTCCAATGTTATGTCTTTTAATAGAAAAAAAAAACGCAAAAAAACCCTAGAAATCTTATTGCATTGTTACCAGTAAAACAAGGTCGTCCTCTATTAACGTGGGTCCTAGGGACATCATGTTGGGAAACAAACAGGTCCTAAACAGGCCTAGCAGAACAAATGAAGAGAAGATAAATAAGTCATACACAATAACACCTCCTGATACAATAGCTCTCACATCCATGAAGACTTAGCTGAAAGATTTCAGAGAGTACCCAGAGTTATTTTAAGAAATTCTTACAGAAATCCCTTGATCAGAGCTATGTCAGCACTTCTGAGAGATTCTGTAGGGGCTTTTGGCAGAAGGTACCTCATCCACAGTTAACAAGGTCTCTGTCTTCACAGCATGGTAAATGTGCTCTTATGAATGTTGGATACAACACCAGGCTCAAGGCTTTCATTAGAGGGGAGTAGCAGGCTTGGAAAAGTACATTTCCCCCAGTTTAAACTAAATGCATGAGCTGAGTATAATGAGAAGCAGGAAATCTCAAAAATTTTCCAAGCAAAAAAAGAAAAAAAAAAGAAAGAAAGCAGCAATCACAAATCAGCAGATGCTGTTACAAGAGAAACATGATTCATTTCACTAAAAAGCACTTTCTGTATTCCTGAGTGGGGGAATAGAAATAATCTCAGTGAGATGCAAATGTGTTTCGCTGTGACCTCTAGATGCTGCTTATCCTGCTGGATACCTCTGTTTCTGTTCTGCTCTGAAATGAACTGGGACTGTACATTTAACAATAACAACCTACTTCCAGGGCTTTCCTGAAACAGAGGTAGAGCCAACCTGTGCGAGTCCTGACGTAAGTGATGACTGCACGGGTTATGGGAACAACAAAACAGTTTAAAAGCATAAATTTACTGCCCATTGATTAGCACAATTCCTGCAGGTCCCATGAAATTCTTTTAAATGGGTATCAGATACAAGAACAAAGCTGAGAAATCAAATACAAGTCTGCTTTGCTCAGGGCAAAATCCCATGTCAAAGTTTACTCTTATTCCTTGTAGAACTATTCCACTTAACAGTGCATCTGATAAACAGGGAAGAAAAGCACTAAATACACCAGGTTTTGTGCAATATTTGAGCCCAGAAGGGACCATTAGATCACACAGCCTCATTTTCGTGTGTCAGAGGACTTTGTATTTCATCCAGCTACACTTGGATGAGGCCCAGTAGCCTCTTTGGCTGGAGAACACTTGCCTTGGCTAAAGCACAGTTTCCAGAAAGACTGTCAAGCTTAATTTGAGGACGTTGGTTTGGGCACACAGTGTCCTGCCTGCCCACATGCAGATCCTCCTTGTCTCCGCCAGGATGATGGGAGGAGAGCTCTTCAGCTCTTCTGACAGGGCCAGATCTTGAAGCAGGCAGCAAAAGGCTGAACATTTTTCTAAACCCATTTGCAAACATTTTTTGCTAAATACTTCCGTAAACCTTCTGGGCTCTGTAATTCAACACTGGCTTTGAGCTCCAGTCTTTTACTGGTGATGTGTCTTGGCTTGATCTCATGCTTCCAATACTGGAAGCCAAGTTTTCAAAACTAAACTGTCGGGTTGACTATGGGTTAGATACGCTCTTGATCCAAGTACAGCAGTTCTTGAATCTGTTTGTACTGATTTACAGTGAAAACAGTCTTTCAATGCCTCTTTGCAGTTTTTCCTCTTTTTCTATTAGAAAAAGAAATAAAATTAATTCCTTTAAACTTCTTTGCTGTCTATTGAATTCCGGAGTCCTTATGGACATACGTGGCTTTGACTATTGTAAGACTGATTTTTTCAGAGTTTTTAGATAATCCCTCATCCCAGTCACCCAATCAGTTTCATGGCAAATGAGTATTTCATATGAAAAGAGTAAAAGATGATGGAAAAAATTGAGAGAGTGCAATGGTTAAAAGGAAATAGGATTACACGCGTCAAAAGTGAAAGGTACAACTTGTAATACTTTCTTAAATCAGGTAATGATGGAAAGGGTAAGGAACAAAAACTTCCTCCATGTTTGTAGGAAGGTGGTCCTCCTAATCAGGGCAGTGAAAAGACCTGGTACAGTTTTTTATTTGAAATAATACACAATTTATTTGTCATGGGCAGGAGCACCTGGTGAGATAGGTGTTTAGTTTAGTTTTTCTTTTAATACACAGGAATCTTGAGACAATTTTGTTTCATCATCTCTGGACCGCACGTGATACCTCCCTCAGGTGCTTCCTTGTGTTCTGTCACTGTCATGTAGTGACATTTGCTTTTCATTTTGTCATTCTCCCAGCCAAGAGGCCACAAGTTGGCCCCCAGCCCTCAAGGCTGGTGAGTGTCTTGGCACCCAATTCAGCAAGTGGGACTTCCTGTGCCCTTAAAATAAAATGCAAACAGGAGGCAAATGATGAAGGATTGTGTTGTGGGGAAAGA
>NW_010408694.1:46539-55802 GCF_000710305.1 Buceros rhinoceros silvestris | reverse complement strand
ATAAAATAGAAGATATATGTATGTACGAAAAAAATATATATGCATTTCTGGGTTTTTTTACTGGCTTGTGTCACTGCCTTCATTTTTGCCTGTCTAATAATATGACAGCGTGTTAGTTTAAAGCTAACTTAGGAAACTATGTAGCATCAGGGACTCATAACTTTTTATGCTTCTGGGAACTTTCTGGGGCACTCAGAAGCGTTCCCACAATGAGGTGGACAAAGTGTTTGCGTGTGAGACATCACATGGCAACTTTGAGATGCCTTTTGCTTGTGAGACACCACACGGCGACTTTAAGATGCCTATCACTCATCATGACTTTTTCTACTTTTCGTAACAATTCATTGTATCTTAGAAAACTGTTGTGGGGTAGAATGAAATGATTTGGTCTTGTAAATGGAAACATGATGTTTTGACCACTCTCCCCACCCGAAATACCAAAGAGGCTCAGGAGAGCTTTCCACAGCCAATCACCCTCATCGATCAGGAGGTGCTGCTCTGCTTTGCACTCTTTTAAACAAGGATGTGTTTGCATTTGGGAAGCATTCTTGTACAACCAAAGGAAGTTGGTAGGTAAACCTTAATTTATTTCTAGAGGCTATACTTAACGAGATCATTCAGGCAGCTGTTGACAGTGAGTGTCACAGGGACAGGAATCCTCCTTGGAAAAAATGGCTGCAAGTATGTGCACAAGCATACGCACCCTCCTTACAGGCTCACACATCACTTCTCTGTTCTCCTCTGCAGAAACCCTGTGCCTGCATGGGCACACATGGGCACAACGCATGTGTGATGCAAGAATGATGCCAAAGCTAAAGTTTAACTTCCGCCTATGAATAAAACCAATCGTCCTGTTTAAATGCAATAAAAACATGCAGAGTTGCATTGCCAAGTTGTGTAAGGTCACATTGCAATGTGTCAGCTGCAAAGATTTCTAAGGAGCCTGCTTTCTTGAGTAATAGCAGTTGGAGAAATGCACTTATCTGAAGAATGAGACTGGGTTATAGGTTTCTGTAAATCAAACCTTAGCCAAAGAGCAGTTCCTTAATATCCATTTTCCACTTCTTCACCATACACTGGGTTAAATCCTGCTCGGCTCACGTAGGTAGTCCATTCAAATCCATGCTGCCATGGCTGGCACTGCGTAAATGGGGACAATAGGTTGAGTGACTCCATGTGAGGAGGAGAGGGAGGGTTTGCTGTTTTCTGTGCACAAATACTGGCAGTGGTGTGCTTGGGCACACGAGTCTCATGTGACGGGAGAGACAAATTTTAGGATGAGTTCTACCAATTTGCACGTTTCTCTGCTGGATGGGCTTGAGCTGTGCAGGGTTCTGGTCAAACTGAGATGGTGGGAGTCAATGTGAAGCTGTTGCATTGAAGTTTATTGCCCCTCTTACACTCTCAGGTGATACATACCATTAACAGGTGCTCTTGTGGTTCACAGATGCCTGGCGTTGTTCGTTGAAGGCCCTTCAGGGTCTTTCACTCACAGATGTCAGGACCAGTCATCCAGCGCAGATTCTTGCCACAGGTGTGTATGAAACTGTCTTAGCTTCCTCAAGTTTGGGGAATGTGGGGACACATTTCTGCCCTGGGAAATCCCATCCTTCTACAGAGCTACCACAGAAGGAGTTAAGTGGAAGCTGGAAGGTGGTGCAGCAAGGTCTGATTTGAGCCCCTGCAGCCAGGAGGTTGCTCAGGGAAAGGAATCCTGCTCCCAGCACTATGCTGCTCCCCATCACAGCACCTAACACCCACACCATTGCAGATGGATGGTCTTTAGTGACTGTCCGGCTGGCCTACCTATAGGCCAGTGAACAATATGGGCATCTGTAGAGCGTTTTTTACAGATTCTACTAAATACCATTATTCACAGGAAGCCTTAGAAAAATCTAATGCTACATTCACTTCTGAGATATAATAGATGTAAAGTCTTTTTTTTAAATCATTTTAATGCGATCATTTGTTGGGCCTTAGGGTAAAATTACATTTCACAGCTCCCTTGTTCCCATGCTATGGTAAAAAAGAGATTGATGTCTGAAATTTCAACTGTATTTGTCTTACAAATTTGTCCGACTCCCTGGAGAATAATTGTCTCATATCATTTGAAGGCTGGTAATTCCTTTGGAATGACCTCTGTGTTATAATTACAGTGAGAGTACTAGCATGTAGCTAGGCAAAGTGAAAGTTAATGTTCTGGGTTTCTAGCTTTGTTATTTTTATTAAACTGTTCCCCTTTAAAAGAAATACCTGGAGATATGGACTCTTACTCAAGAGAGCTTTTTGCAGATAACACAAAATGCCTTTTTTCCTGCAAAACACTTACATGCATTAACAATTATCTGAAGGTTGCAATGTATTCTTAAAGTCATTGTACATTTCTGGAATATATTAGCAGAATTGGAGACTTTAACATTTGTTTTCGTCGGGATTATGTATTTTATCCCACTCAAATGTTTTGAAGTTTTCTGAATATATATTCAGCCATGGCTTGTGTCATTCTTCTGTCATGATATGAGATTGAACTGAGAATCACCTAAATATACCTTCTCCTTAGGAAAGAAAATGGTGTGGAGCTGGGAAGAAATAGTGAGGAGATCAAAAAGCACAGAAAATTAGATGTGTGCTGGCAGAAGTAACAAAAAAAGTGATGCAGTTTGGCATACTGCTTTGTCCTATTTGTGCTGGTCTCTGTGGACCACGGGAAGTGCTTCGCAGCCCTCAGTCTAAGCAATGCTAGGGCTGGGGTGGGGGGGGGGAGGGCTGGTTTGCAGAGAAAAAACCCTCCCTGCAGCTGTGGAGTAACTCCCACTGCCATGCAGGCATGGGGATGTAGAATTACTGTTTCCATTGTAACGATTTACATGCTGAAATCCTGTCTGCCTCAGCAAAGTGATAAACACCTTAAAATATTATACATTACAGCGTCTACTCTATTCTTGATTTACAAGGTCAATTACCTATACTAACCTCTGTTAATGTTGGTGGGAATTTAATTTATAAATCTTCAGCACACCCAGAAAGGACATGGAAGTTAATCTGGCGTGATTCTTCTCTCTAGGGTCATGACCAGAATCTTACTTCCTTCAATTGTAGTTCTTATGCACATATTTGGGGTGATATTTGAAGGTAAAAATGTAGTTTGGTGAGTCGGATGCATGCTTCATTTAAAAAGTAAGCACAGACTCTGCCTAGTACATTTACTGCATTGTAGTTCTAAAAACGGAACATTTATCAATTGTTATATTATTGGGTTTTTTTTAGATTCTTCCCACTGTGAAACTGTGATATCTTATAGTGGACATTCATTTTTTATTCGTGGATAGGTTTTCCTATGCGTTATTGCCTTAGACCAAAGCAGTTACTGGCAGTGCTCTGAACATTGGAACTCTCAGACATTTTACCTGCCCATCTTCAGTATTAAACGATACATATCCATAACTGTTTGACAATAACAACAAAAAAAAAAAAGTCATACTCCTTTTATTTTTCCTTCATACTTCCTTGAACAATGTCCTTGTTCAAAGTCCATGAACAATGTTGTCCTTTGTCCAATGAGCAAAAATTCAGAATTGAGATGTCTCAAAACTGGTTGATGAATCTTTAGGGATAGCCCACATGACCCCATGCTTATAGACAGCAAGTAAGTCTTGATCCAAGTTTCAGCAGTTGTGTATTTTCTGATGAACCTAGAGGGTTATGCCTGGTTTCCAAGCTAGTAACAGCAATATATAATTTTACATTTTTTGGCTGATTTAAAGCATACATGGTTTTTGTTAACTTAGGACAGGAGGAGCTCAAATTTGTGTCATAAATGGCCTAGAATATTCACAAACTTCTAGGCACAAAGTCACTAAAAATAAAGCTAACCAAAGTCCTTTTAGTTAAATGACTTGATGTATTTGTAAAGCAGTCTTGCATGGAGGCAGCCTGGTGACAGAATTAGAGGAAAATGAGAAACTTTGTTGAAGCATAATGAGAATTAATGTTTTGGCCATTGCACTTGATGGATATGTTGGAAAAATAGTTAAAATGCTTGCTGTGTTAATGTCAGCTGACATAACAATTGTTTCCAGAGAACCAGACTTCTGAATCCTCATATAAAGCGCTGGGGAACTTGAACAACACAAAAGAATGTAAGGTTTGGAGGGAATGGGGGCAGGGGAAGGAAAGAAAAACATTATATAAGTTTAGCTACTTCCAGCTCATTTTTCCTCGTTGAAATAATGATCATAAGGGTGTCTCAGCAGCAACCCAAGCCAAGTTTGGAGAGAGCTTCAAGACCTCTGTCCTGAGCGTTAAGAACCATCCCATGCACTTATTAAGCCCTACCAAAAGAGTCTGTAATCCATGACTATAGCCCCACATCAAAATGAAAACTACTTTATAGGATTATGGGTAATAAAGACTTTGGAAAAAAACATATCTCTTCACTAGCTGAAGACTGTTCCCTTCACTGAGCTCAGAGGAGCTGGAGCGTAAAGAGGCTGGCACTGTGTATTCACAGCAGGGAGGCAGAAAGGCAGCCCTGACCTTTTTCTGCAGCAACAGCCTGCCACTGCCCCGCTCCGTGGAGATGGACAAGGCATCTGTAACCCCCAGCGGTTACAGCCCCAGGGCCAAACACCCCAGTAGCCTGAGGTTTTCAGTCTTCATCTGTGCTGGAGTGAGCTTCAGCACCCTGGCACCAGCCATGCCCCAAGGGTCTCTGAGTGCTCCCAGAAATCTCTCACCCTTTGTAAACTTCTCTCTGTTAGGAAATGGGTCTTTTTTTTTTTTTCCCCTAAGTGCATCACATAGTTCAAGATGCTACAGAACAATTTTATTTGGTCTGGACTGACTGGTGTTTGAGCTGGCAAAGCCCACAGAGGTCCTCTGTCGTAGTTATCATGTTGCAAGCACTCATTAACCTCCTTGTATAAAATAATGGGAAGAATATGCATACCACTGCCAGTTTTTCACACGTGCAAAGCCCAGAAGAACTCAGAAATCACCAGGAAAAAACGTTTACAGCACTGGGGTAAATTGGAAGACACATCTAACTATTACTGTGCCAACACAAAAAAGCAATAACTTTTCATTATGAGGAAAGATGCGTTCATTCTCATACCATGCACGCACAAAAACATCCTAATGGTTTCCCATAGACTAGAGACTTATTAGTGGAAAATGCAGGAAAATATATCATATCTATCTTCTCTTCCCCCTACACATTTTGCTGAAGCCATATAGGAGCCTTTGTGTCATTTCTTTGGAACCGTTTATGTATCACTGCGGTGGGGGGACCTGAAACACACATCTTGTGGAAAGAGAATCTCTAACTCTTGCATCAACTCCAGCAATTCAGCTTTTGTGATCCAGCACAGCCGAGAAGGGGCTTTTGATGGGATGACCCTTGGTTCCCACCCACCACTTAGGCTGTGATATGCAAAATTGTTCTTCCAGTTTATTGCAGTGGCCCCTGGGGCAGCTGTGAATCACTGTGAAGTAGAAAATGTTCTTACTGCACATTTTTTGAAAGGCCTGACCCAGTGAGGGCAAGTCTTTCATGATGGACTTAAACTTTGGGTTTTAAAGATTTCTTGTTTCTCAGACCAAGGTTCTACAGGAACCCTGTAGACTGCTACTCTCAGAGGCTATACTCTCAGAGTACATACTGCTTTGCACATTATGTCCTTCCATTGTGTTTAAAGTAGCCAGTTCCATTCTTGAAACGGCTTAAATAGCCACAGCCTGTACCTCACAAGATAATGGCTCTGATTAGCCCCAACTGCATATATGTTTCTTTGATCATAGAAAGTGTTAGCCATTTCTAAACCCCGTTGCAAACCTCCGAGAGGTTCATCTGCCCTGTCTATAGCATGCTCGTCTTTCCTCATGTGGGAAACATGAGGAAAACAGGAGGTTTCTTCCTTGCACAGGAAGCAGACTCCTGGAAGACCAAGCTCTATACCACCCTTGCAGCAATTTCACTTACCAAGAGTGGAAGATCATTCCTGTTTGGCAAAGGTCCTGCTGAGCATTGCGCTGTCTTTATCTTTTCCTACACTGTGTGTTCAGTACAAGTTGAAAAAAGCAAGACGCAGCTGTGCTTGTACCCTGATCCGTCCTTCAGAGGGGTGGCAGTGGCTGAGTCTGCAAGTTGGCTGCAAGTTCCCCCAGCTGCCATCAGAGACTCTCCAGAGGGGGAAGTTCAGGAACAATTTAGAAATTATAGACCAGATCATAGAGCTATCATAAAGCTTTCATCAGTCAATAAAACAGGCTTTTCTTTTCATTAAAAATTACTCGAACTTTTTTGTCTTATAAAAAGAATATTGATGCTGGAACCCTGAAAGCTTTTTCTGAACTTTTATTCTCTCTGCTTCTCTTTTCATTTCCTGTTTTTCTTTTCTTTGTATGTGGTGAACGCTTTCATGAGAGCTTTAATGCTTTTTTATCCACTTATGGGTGGGGTGCCTCAAATAACACCTCCCTGTTCCCTATCTCCCATTTCCACCCGCAGGTCACCAGGCAGCAGTGACCTCTTAGAAGCTGTCAGAGGGAGTCTTCATCAGGCTGCTGTTTCCTTCAAAGGAGAGGAAAAACTGCACTTTAAACTCCTCTAGCATGTTCAAGGTCTCTGGAAAGAGCATTATGAATAGCACATATACTGAATTATCTTCTTTTTGGCTTTGCAAGAAGAAAAATATCCTTTCTGTGAAGTCCTTGAGCTGATACCATCACAAGGTGTTTCTGTCAGGCTCCAGCCAACACAGAGAGCAGGTGCTGTGATTTCCCATTTCAACCAACTTTTCCTTCCCATGTGGAAGCCAAAAGCCAATAGCCACTCCTGGCTGAGCCCCGCTTTGACTCATGCTGCAGCCTGCAGAATTGGTGGTGATATCCCTGCTGAGGTTAAAGCCCCAGGACAAATCACAGGATGCATACATTGTGATTGTCTTATTATGTGAAGGTCTTATTCGGGAAGTATTAGGCTAAGTTTTCCCAGCATTTGCTGGCTAAGCTCTTTTCGATTTGAATCTTTGTTGTGGGTAGAAAGCTGGTGTTTATACCTGGTGGTTGGGTGTCTGCTACCAATTGCAGGTGTCCAAAGTTTAATACAGGAATTAACTACGGAAGAGAATTACGGGTATTTTCATCAAACTGCATAGGTAAGGCAGTGAGCTTCTGATAAGATCTGATTACTATTATGTATTTAACATTAGTTGACACATGGGATTTTCATGGGCAAATGCTACTCGGAGTGTTGCTCATATAAATACTAGAAGAGAAAAAAAGGGGGGGGGAAGAGAAAAATCCGTCACATAACTTATTTGCAAAGAAAAATTTGACCCACTCTATCTCTATCTCCATACAGGCAACACTGCACAGCAACTGACATCTCTGGGGGTGATGACAGCCAGGAAATCAGCTCTCTACAGCATTGTCCTCTTCCCATGACTCAAACTTTTACAATTTAATAGTAAGAGATTTTAAATTATTGCTGGGCAGTTGATTGAAAGTTGCTGTACCTGTTTTCAAAATGGTGTAAGTAAAAATTGATGTGATTTTGAAAATGGAAAACTATTGTATGAAACTCTTTAGCACCAAGAGAGCTTCCTGGACTATGGCCATAAGCTGCATTTGTTCAAGTCAATTCTACATTAATCAGAGTGCCTTGAAGATTACGTCCTATGTTTTTTTATTTAGTAGGTCATATATTTTAAAAAGTGCCTTTAAGTGTTTTGATGAAACACATTAAAAATCCACTGTAATGCCTAGGTGGCTGACAGTGTTAATATATAGCAGGTACATTTGCCTTTGCAGTTAAATAATCTAGTGGAGATGCTTTATTATTTATTTTTAAATTTTATCACCAAAGATCCATAATATCTGAAAATCAAATTTATGGTACTTGTCTCCAATACCTTCAAAAATATTAATGAATGTTTTCCAGTCACTCAACCTCAAAATTAGACTTTAAAACGAAGTTTTCCAACTAGAAATTATATAAATGATCGGTTATCCTTTTACTTCATCAGGAGAGCATTAAAACTAGCTGAGGAAGTCTTTTTGTTACCTATAGAGCACACAGGATAAGAGTGCTCTAACATATAGCAAAAATGCAAAAGTCAGCCTGTAGCAGACCTGGCACCTCACATTGGCATGGGCTGGAGATGCTTCACAGCAGCTCTCCTGTGTGCTGGCTGCAGAGGGCAAAGCTCTTTCCTGCACCCCAACCCAGAGGAAAGGAAGTGTTCTGCCCTAGGGAGCAAGCTGCAAAGGCATGGATGAGCCTCTGAAGAAGGCCTGTGAAGTGGCATCTCTTGGGGCATGACAGAGTTGTGTGAGCAGATGAGAGAAGCGAATGAGAAGGAGAAGCAGCAATGGGAAGCGATGTGTACTTCAATCACTGTTTACCAGAAATCCAGATGGCTGGTTTTTTGTTTACCAGAAATCCAGATGGTTGTTTTTTGGGGGGGTCTTTAAAAAGAAAAAAAAAAGTTTTAAACCCACAACATTTTCTCGTGCAGAAGACTAGCTCCAGGTCCTGCAGTGGGAGCTGCCTTGTGCCTGTTTCACAATTGCCTGTCTGCTGAGCTGAGCTCCTGCGAGGAGGCATTCTTCTCCTGCGTCAGGGACTCTACAGCAGGAAAAAAGGATGGCTGTAGGAATTCACACATGCCTGAGGTCAGGAAGGAGGGACCCAAGCTGTGAATATGAATATTCACAAGAGGTATACCCTCCACTAAATGTGAAGGACCAGCTTCATCTCGGTCTGGAGTTTGAGCACAGATTTTGTTCCGTTGCTGGTCTATCCAACCTAATTTGTCCACCTCCAGTGATTTTGCCCAGTGGGCCCCGATGCACAACTTTTAGTCTTTATTCAGGCTGTGTGCCCATTGACCTCAGTCAGAGTTGTGCCAGGATAAAGATTGAATGAGGACCACAGGATTCAGGCTGAATATCTCGAATACCATTTAGATATGATTTCCTATATAAAGATCTCAATTTTTCTTCAAATAAAGCCATAGATAGATAAGAAGATGATTGCAGTTTAAGTGACATGATTCAAAATAATCCCTTCTCAAATATACTGGTGAGGTGGAAGATAGGAAATAAACCTTTGGAAAGAAATACAGCCTATGTAGCACACTGGGAGTGGTCAATGGGTAAACAAGTTCTGGCAGCAGTGAACACAGGAATTATTTAGTACTTTTCCCCGACTACGAGGAGGACCACACAAATACAGGCCTGTCACAAGTATATGTGTAGGG